>NC_142035.1:21564747-21745997 GCF_982192425.1 Myodes glareolus | reverse complement strand
CTCCATGTGCTCACATGCAAACATACACACACACGCACACATGCAGACACACACACACATGCACGCACCTGTGCACACATAAACTTGCATTCTAGGTCTGCACATATTTAAATATTCTATGTAAATCCAAGAAAAAGTTCACCATTAAGTCATTAGGGAAATACAAATTAAAACCACAGTGTTCATAAGCACCCCAGACTGCCTAGAGTCAAAAGACTGAACACACCAATTACAGAGACATTAGCATGGCTGGCAGAGTGGGAGGAGTAGGGTAACCTCAGAAAAGCAGTGGGGAGTTGTTCCAGGCATCTCCACAGGCCACTCAGTCCTGAGGCTCTGTGTTCACCCCTCGGCATCACCCAAGGGAAGTCAAAACAGCTGTCCACAAGTCCTGTGCTAAATCCTAGCAGCATTGTTCATGGCGGCTTTCTTCATAAAAGCCAAAACCTGGTAATAGCCAGGGGTGGTGGCACATACATTTAATCCCAGCACTCGGGAAGCAGAGGTAGGCAGATCTCTGTGAGTTCGAGGCCAGCCTGGTCTACATAGTGAGTTCCAGGCCAGCCAGGTTGCACAATGAGACCCTGTCTCAAAAAATAAAACCAAGTAAAACAACTAGAAATAACCCCGGTGCTATCAATAACAGAATTGGCAAAGCGTGCCAGGCATGGTGGTATACATCTATGTCATCTTGGTACTCAAGAAGCTGGGGTAGAATCGTAAGTTTCAGGCCAGTCTGGCAATACATAGTGAGACCTTGTCTCCTCGTCCCACCACCCGTTCCCCAAAAGAGAAGAAGAAAATTTCCTGAAATAGGTAAAATATGGTATATTTAAAACCAATGTTAAAGTATCTAAATAAATCTAAAAAGTATTTTGGTGAATGTAGCAGGCCAAGCAGACACATGATACACTTTCTGTTTCTCGTCCAATGGGATGAGAAAATAGACACAGATACGCTGCATGCCTCCGGGAGAAGGGCTGACTACAAAGGCTTTCTGGAGGGAACTGGATATTCTAGGGTGCATAAGCCTGGCAGCCTAGCTCAGTCCTCGGAACCCACAGAGGAAGGGAGAACCTACTCGACAGAGTTGTCCTGTGCCCGTCAGTGTATGCCGCGGCACGCACGCATCCTACACTTCCACAGCAGTAATGAATCTACTTTTAAGGTTCTCTGTGTTGATATGCAGTCACCAGAATGGACTGAATGCCAAGAAAGAGCTGGCCTCCCCACTCCATGTAAACTACACTAAACAAACCTCCATCCGGAGGGCCGGATCATCAAGTCAAATGCTTTGCTGTCTGCCTCCTCTACAGATCTCTTTAGCTGGTTTGCTTTCTTCTGCCTCGCAGATGAGGAAACTGAGGCTCAGTTTACATTAAGTAACTTGCCTTGAGGAACTTGCTAGAACAGTGAGATCAGAGCTCAGGTGGTGGTGACTTCATGACTGGGCCGCCCTGTCTCCTCCTTGAGGGTTTACGGTGTTGGCAGCTGGAGACAAGTTCAACAGCCCCAAAGTCATCGGTGTCAGGATTGTGCCGGGACCAGAAAGCCTGGGGAATGGGGGCCAAGGTTATTCTCACATCTGCCTTGTTTGGGGTAGGGAGCTGAGAGTGTAGTTTTGTCTATTTTTTATGAAACTCAAGATCTCTAGTATGCTAGACAAGCACGCTGTTCTGAGTTATAGCCCCAGTCCTAAATTTCTATTTATTTATTTATTTATTTGTTTGTTTATTTATTTATTTATTTTGAGTGTATGGGTGCTGTGGGATAATTCTCTTGTACACTGTGAAGATTTGTCACTTGTATTAGTTTAATAAAATGCTGATTGACCAGTAGCCAGGCAGGAAGTATAGGCGGGAAGACCAGACTAGGAGAATTCTGGGAAGAGGAAAGACAGAGAGATGCAGTCACCAGCCATACGCAGAGGAAGCAAGATGAGAATGCCTTACTGAGAAAAGGTACCAAACCAAATGGCTAAACACAGACAAGAATTATGGGTTAATTTAAGTTGTGAGAGCTAGTTAATAATAAGCCTGAGAAAACAGGTCAACAGCTTATAATTAATATAAACCTCTGTGTGTTTCTTTGAGACTGAACAGCTGCAGGACCAGGTTGGACAGAAACTTCTGTCACAGTATAGGTGTTTTGCCTATGTGTATGCATGTGTACCACATGGATGCAGTGCCCACAAAAGCCAGAAAAGGGCTTTAGATCCCCTGGCACAGATGGCTGTGTATTTTGGATGCTGGGAATCAACCCTTGGGCCTCTGGAAGAACCACCAGTGCTCTTGACCCTTGAGTTATCTCTCTAGCCCTTTTGCTACCTTTTTCAGACAGAGTCTCATTCTGTAGCCTAGAATGGCCCTGAGCTCATGCAGTCCTGCCCTATCTCCTGAGTGCAAGGGTTACTGGGATGAACCATCATATCTGGTTCCCAAAAGTATACTTTTTAATTTTTGTATGTAGTCCAGGATAACCTGAAACTCAAATTGTAACTGAAGATGACCTTGAACGTTCTGCTCCTCTTGCCTCTGCCACCCACATTCATTGATCAGCTGTGGCAGCCCATCCTTTTTAAAGGAGAAGGCATGGACAGCCCATAAACTGGAGCATCATTGCCCTATAATTCAAAATGAGCTCTCTGCATCTGTCTTGGTTTGTTTACTGACCTTGAGCCCATCAATCTGCCTGCTGGGCCTGACCTTGTGTGCCACCACACCTGGCTCTCCATCTGCCTTTAGAAGTCTAGGCCTGGTTGTCTGTGAAGCATGGAGCTGGCCCATCAACCTCCCAGCTATTGCATGTTAGCCTGTGACGCCGCTCCAGACTTTACCACCTCCCTTCTTGTCAACAATGTCCAACTTCAATGGTGAGCAAGCTAGAAAGTCTTTCCTGCTAGAGGAACACACAGGATTGCTGAATTTTGACTGGATTAGCACCCAGAACAACTAAAGCAGTCACTCTATAGTTTTGTAGTCTAGGGTAACCTGGAACTCTCCCTCTTCTTGCCTTAGTTCCTTCAAGTGTTGGCATGTACCACCATGAAGGACTTCTAAACTGTTTTTTTGGTTTTGTTTGTTTGTTTGTTTGTTTGGTTGGTTTTGGGGGGCTTTTTGTTTATTTGTTTGTTTGTTTGTTTATGTGTTTATTTATTTATTTGAGACAGGGTTTCTCTGTGTAGCTTTGGAACCTGTCTCGGAACTTGCTCTGTAGACAAGAGATTCACTTGCCTCTGCCTCCCGAGTGCTGGGATTAAAGGCGTGCGCCACCCTTGCCCGGCCTCTGAACTGGTTTTAGTGCACACAGTGGCTCACCTGTCTCAGTGGCCATGGCCGTGCTCAGCCATCCCTGTTTAAAGAGCAGTGTCACTTCTAGTGTTGCTGGACAACACTCTGCTGTGATTTGAGAGGACTCAGATGCAATCTTGGTTCTCTCAGAAAGCTGGTCCCTTGGGGGAGGGGGTCTATACACATGTCCAGTGTCCCCAGCTGCTGTCCACCGCAGAGAGGCACCATCTGGGAATCCCCTTCTGCCCTTAGAAGTCCCAGGATGGGTTTCATGATCGTGTTTTCCCAGGAACTGGCAAAGGATACTAGGAGTGAGTCATTCTTTTCTTGCGAGCTTTCCTCCAAAAGCTCGGGGTGCGGGGTGCGACAAGATGACCAATAACCTCTTGAGGGCCTCCTTCCCCCCACAGGCTGGAGCCTGTGAATTCCTGGAACCGAGCAGTGGCTGAAATTCTGGAGAGTGTTGGGGCTAGCACAGCTCTGAATGATGACCTTATGGATGTTGTGGGAAAGGGCCATCTAACCAGAGGCCACGCCTTACAGACCTCTGCTGGAGGGAGGTCTAATGTCCTTTTGTCTTTCTGCCACTCAGGGACTCTAAGACTTTGGACTGTAGTTGCTCACTCTGCTTCCCCAGTCAGAGGATGATGGAAGCTCTTCTTAGCAAAAGAAAGAGGCGTTTGAGCACCCAGGACTGTCCAGTCACACACCAAAGCCCTTTCTCTGCCCAGACCTTGTTCTGGCACAAGGGATGTGACTTTCAGTTTTCGGGGCTGAGAGGTCACAGTAGACTGTGACAGGGCTGGAGAGATGGCTCAATGGTTAAGGGTTCATAGTCCTCTTGCAGAGAACCTGAGTTCTCTTCCTAGTACCACATCAGGTAGCTCACAACTGCCTATAAGTCCAGCTCTAGGGGGTTCCGTGCCTTGGACATCGGCACTCACATACTCATATGCACACACCCACACATAGACACATGATTTAATATAAAAGAAATCTTTTGGGTCAGGCTTGCCAGTGCACGCCTTTAATCTCAGCACTTGGGAGGCAGAGACAGGGGGATCCCTGTGAGTTCGAGGCCAGCCTGGTTTATGTAATGAGTTCCAGGACAGCCAGAGCTCCATAGTAAGACCCTGTCTCAGTAAACAGAACAAAGCATCAGCAAGGACAAGAGCAGCAGACTGTGGTGAGCCTGCTGACATTATGACCAAGAGGCCTCGTAGAGGAGGGCCTAGCTCCTCCTGGAGGGGGGGGAACACATCAGGGAAGTGGAGGGCTCATATCCTGGCAGCAGTTACAGGAAGTGATGGTCACATCGAATAAGATCTTGGTCCAGCCACTTTCCAGTTGTGCTGGGTAGATTCTTGTCGGCTTGACACAGGCTGAAGTTATCCGAGAGGTGAAACCTCAGCTGAGGAAATACCTCCCAAAGATCAACCTGTAGGCAGGCCTGTGGGATGTTTTCCTAATTGATAATGGATGTGGGGCCCCACCACAACCCACTATAGGTGGTGTTACCCATGGATAGATGGTCTTGAAGTATATAAGAAAATGGAATGACAGGCTGGAAAGATGGCTCAGCGGGTAAGAGTACTGACTACTCTTCCAGAGGACTCGAGTTCAATTCCCAGCACTGACATGGCAGCTCACAACTGTCTATAACTCCAAGTTCTGACACCCTCGCAGACATACATGTAGGCAAAACACCAATGCACATAAAATAAAAAATAAATTAATTTCTTTAAAAAGAAAGAAAATTAACCGAACAAACCAATAAACCTGAGGTGGGGTTGTAATGCTGTTAGCTGGTGAACAGGAAGGTGACAGTTTGGTGGCCAGAAGACCCTGTTATTTTGGCTTTCCTCGAGTCTCGAGTGCTCAAGGACACCAGGGCTCTACCATAGAGACTCTGGCCTCTGATCAAGTCCTCATTTATTCCCAGAGAGCCTAGTACCTAGAAGGATGAAGCCCACTTATTCTCTCCACCTTCTGCTGCCATTCCTCCAGCATCCCTAGGTCCTGCCAGTCTCCTGGATACATGCTGGATGTATCTTTCCTGCCCTGGTCTTCCGGGAGACTACTCCTGGGTATCCCAGGCACTTTTTAATAGGTTCCTCCAGAGGCCGGTGAGACAGGAGAGCTCTCTGGATGCTGTCTGGCTTTCTCACACTACATCCCTCTCTGAGCCTCGTTCCTACATAGTGGAATGGAGGTAACAGCAGCACCTTTCTCTAAGGGTAAATACCCACAAAGCACTTGGCACCTGGTGCTATGTGTTCAGTATTAATTGTTCTCAGCTAGAAAGTTTGACCTTTAGAATCTGGTCCAAACCTGACTGATTCTTCCCTTACATGAAGAGGAAGTTCCTAACACTCCCACCTCCCCTCCCCCCCAGCAATCAGCAGCTTCCCCACTCACCCTGAAGCCTGGAGATCAGTCTCCATTGCTCTCTCCGAGCGCCCACACTCCTGATCCACCAGCAAGCACGGGGTTGCTTCCTCTGTATAGACTCCAATCACTTGCTCTCTGGTCACCTCCTCTGCCCCTGATGAGCCACTGTCACCCACTCCTGAATGACTCCCCCACCGTATGTATCTGCTGGCCTCCCCCGCCTCTCTCCACCCCTCCTTCTGGCTGCCAGTTGGGACCTTCCAGAAACAGACCCTGGAACATCGGGCCACAGACTGCCTCTTCAATTACTGTCCCCAGGGATTCCACACTTCGCCCCTTTCCACAGTCGAGGCCCTCGGTTCTGCTAAGGGCTCCAGGTTCATCTCTCACTGTTCTCCGTCTGCCACCACCCAGAAGATCAGCTCAAATCCATCTGTGCATGGCCTCTGCCTGAAGCCTCTTCTCCGGTCATCACAGGGGCCCTTCTCAGCCTTCAGGCTTCCCAGAATTGCTCTCTTCTGTGTGTGCCCCCTGACCTCTTATCTGCTGAGCTCTCCCCCTCTTCCCCACCCACCATCTCAAACACCAACTTGTGACCTCCCCAGCCTTGTGTTTAACCAGTGTGCCCCCAGGTTGAACCCTGAATCTGCTCCCAAGGCCTTGGCCAGAGCTGGAAGTGCTGCAGCCTTGCCAAATTTCTGATGTCTGGCAGACAGAGGGGCCAGGCTAGTACAGCAGCTGACCCTGGCTCTAGGTGGAGCTGCCCAGGCTAGCCCTCTCCTGCTTTCCTCTGGAGGCAAAATTCCTCCCTGTTGAGACAGGGAGCTCCACAAGGTTTGTGGAGCTGGTTGAGTCAAACAGCCTTGCCCTAAGGCCCAGCAGGTGCAGCTGCCTCAGCGTCATGGGAAGGCTAGGGTGAGCCAGCTCAAGGGCCAGACAGCTAATTTAACTATTGGATGGTTAAATAATGTCTAATTGTTGGAGTTGCAATGGAAAGTTCAGCACAGCCCACAACACGGCTCAACTATGGGGTGTGGAGAGGACCCTCCCTGCTGGTTCTGGGTACCCCCAACTCAGGCAACTGGACAGAGGTTCATGTTGGACCTGTGGTCCTACTTGGCTGTAGAAGGACAGTAGAAGGCTTAGTCCAGCCTCCTCAGGAATTCCCTCCCTGAGGCTCCTCCCCGAGCTGGGAGAGGCTGTGGAGAAGGTGAGGCATGAGGGTGTGACCCAGGATAGAGTAAGCTGGCTGAGTTCCCACTCTGGGAGCCAGAGCTGATAATATAGCCTCAGGCCAGGGCTGAGCTTGCCTGGCACGGCTCCTGTCACCCAGAGGAATCTAGGGTCAGATTCTTGTTCCAACAAGTCAGATGTGGTCTGAGCAGTGCTGGGGCTCAAAGCTAACCGGAGCCCAACCTCTACCCTGGTACTCCTGGCATGCCGGGACAATACATAGGGCGTCATTATTCATTCCTCGAGAGACAAGGATGGGGTCCATAGGGCTGGGATCCAGAGAGAGCTCAGAAGCGATCAGGAGCTAATCAGGGAATAGAGACCAGTGGAGAGGAAGCAGGGGGAAGCTCAAAGGCGAGGGAACAAGCTGACCGGGCCCCGTGTGGCATTTTAAATGTGGGCTTGGGTTTGAGGGCATACAGGGACCCACTGGAGAAAATGGGCTTTGGGAGGGGACCTGGGGTGGTGTCTGGTTGAGTATTCTGAAAGAGACCAGGGTGGCTGAAGAAGCAGAGGGTATCTTAAGCATGCCAAACCCGGGTTCCAGAAATGGTGGGGTAGTCGCCCCTAGCTGGGACCAGTGCGAGGGAAAGGGTTAGAGGCTGACCACACGGCTGCCTGTCCCACAGAGCTTCAGAGGGACAGTGCCCTCGAGCAAGGGTGAGGTGTAAGAAATGAAATCTGGGGCCTGGAGAGACGACTCAGCCGTTAAGAACACTCGCTGCCCTTAAATAAAACCCAGGTTTGGTTCCTAGCACCCATGTGGTAGCTCACAAGCGTCCATAACTCCAATCCCAGGGATCCTACATGATGCCCCCTTTGGGCTTCCCCAGGCACAGGACACACACGTGGTACACCGACATACACGCAAACGAAACACTCACACACATCAAATAAATTAAATTTAAATTTTTCTTTAAAATGAAATCTGATGGTTCATTTTCAGAGGTACTTTGGACCAGCTCAGATCAAGCTATAAATGAACAGAAAACGCTAGACCCTGCCAATGTCTGCGTGTCCAGCTGCCCACCCCCACCTAAATTCTAGGACACCCTCCTGTGCCCTGCCCTAAACTAGAACTAGACTTAATGTTTGCTTTAAGGTCATGCATCTGATGAGCTTTAAAATAAACTGGATGTAAAGCAGAGAGGAACCCACGCACAGATTCTGTTGAGAAAAAGACAACCGGGAGCTACGGAGGGGGAGACGGGACCTTGAGAACTCTGGATTGCAGGCCCCTGCCATTCAATAGGAGAAAAGAGAGGAAGGGTCATGGGTCAGGGTTTATAACCCATTCTCTGCAGCTTGCCTGCTGTTCTAAAGTCATAAAATAAGCTGTCTCCTCCCTTCTCTACTCTTGAGACTAATGCTCTTATTATGAAGTGAGGATCACAGACTCTAGGGGCTGATTTTTCTTGAAGTGGAGCCCCCTCTTCTGCTCCTTCTTCCTGGTCTCTCTTCTAGCATACTCCGCTTTTCTCCCCTTCTGGGACCATCTAAAACTACTAATCTCTGCCCTCCCTCAGGAGAAGCAGACTAAGATCACGTGGATCCACTGTGCAGGGGCTTCCCCATGCCAACATTAGCAATGTCCTTGTCCCAACCCCTCAACCCGAACACCAAGGATTCCATTACTCAGAACAGGGTTCTTCCCAGGGGGCTCATGGACAATGCCAAGGTATCCAGGGACACACAGGGAATGGGGTGGAACATCGCAGAAGAAAACTGAGTGCTCTCCAAACATTTCTTCTTCTCAGTGGGTGGAACCAGACCTGGAGCAAAATGAAGGGGTGGGGGAGAAGCTGAGTTTGCCATATCAACCCAAGAGGACTAGGAGGATTCTGGCCTCTAGGAACTTGGGCTATGGAGCCATGAGCAGGTCATGTGCTTGGACATACTGACCAATTGGGCCTAGATAATCTTTCTTTCTTTCTTTCTTTCTTTCTTTCTTTCTTTCTTTCTTTCTTTCTTTCTCTCTCTCTCTCTCTCTCTCTCTCTCTCTCTCCCTCCCTCCCTCCCTCCCTCCCTCCCTCTCTCTCTCTCTCTCTCTCTCTCTCTCTCTCTCTCTTTCTTTCTTTTTTCATTCATTTAGAAAGGGTCTCACTATGTAGACCAGGCTGTCACACACTGGTAACAACTTTCTTCCTCTTCTTCTTCTTCTTCTTCCTCCTCCTCCTCCTCCTCCTCTCTCTTCTTCCTCCTTCCTTCTTCTTCCTTCTTCTTTCTCCTTCTCCTCCTTCTTTCACCTTCCTCCTCTTCGTTATTATTTGCAATTCTGAGGGTGCATTTAAGACCCTGCTCATACTAGACAAATGTTCTACCACTAAGCCACATCCTTGGGTCCCTAGCTGAAGCTTAACAAATAACATTTTCCATGGCATGTAAGTTCACTGTACAAAACTTAAATTTTTATTTACTTATTTATTTATCTATTTTTATGCGCATTGGAGTTTTTGTCATGGGTCCCCTGAAACTGGAGTCACAGACATTTGGGTGTTGGGAATTGAACTCGGGTCCTCTGGAAAAGCAATCAGTGCTCTTAACCCTTCAGCCATCTCTCCAGCCCCTAGAAAACTTAAAACACACACACACACACACACACACACACACACACACACACACACAAAAACCAAAAAACCAAAAAGAGTTTCACTTCTTCAAACAATTGTGTTCTGTCTTTTAGTGAGGTGTTGGGGGCACAGTCTGTAACCCCAGAACCTGTAGGTAGAGTTGAGAGATCAGTGGTTCAAGGCCATCCTTGGCCACATAATGAGTTTGAGACCAGCCTGGGATACACGAGACCCTGTCTCAAAAAAACAAATTCCAATACAGAGAGAAGCGACAAAGGGGAGAATTATTAAGCTCCTCTCAGATGACTGCTCTGCTCCTGGACAGTGACTGAGGATATTGTATTTATCCCTTCTGTTTTCTCCATGCCCACAGTTTGAAATATACATAAATGGGGTTATGTCATCAAGACTACAATATTTTAAATCCAGGAGAGATAGATTATGCTTTTTATCCCAGGACTCGGAGACTTGGGAGATTGTCATGAGTTCTAGGCTAGCCTGAGAAACATGAGACCCTGAGTCCATCATAACCACAAAGGCCAGCAAGATGGCTCAGTGGGTAGATGTGCTTGCCACAAGCCTGACAACCTGACAGCCTGAGCTCGGTAGTACAAGATAACTGACACTATAAGGCATCTTCTGTTTTGTTTTGGTTTTGCTTTTGTTTTTTGAAACAGGGTCTCTCTGTGTAGCCCTGACGGGTCTGGGACTCCTTATGTGGACCAAGTTGGACTCAAACTCCCAGCAATCTGTCTGTCTCTGCCTCCAGAGTGCTGAGATTAAAGGTATGTACCACCATGCTCCGTCAGCAAGCTGTCCTCTGAACTCCAAAAATGCATACACACAGATACACACCCACAAGCGTGCATGCACACACACACACAGAAAGTAAATAAATGCAATAATAATAATAAATAAAATAACAACTACTTATCCTCTGCAAGCAAATGTGAGAAGCAGGTTCAAGCAGGATTCCCTGTCTCCAAAAGCTGCTTTTAACCACATTGCTCAGCCTCCTGCTGGCCTCCACTTCGGAGACCCCATACCAGAGCCTTGTGTGAGTCACTTTATGGTTCTTCATGGAAGAACTTTGTTGGAATGGGGTTAAACTGGGGTGAGCTGGGATGGGATTAAGCTGAGGTGAGTTAGGGTAGGGAAGAATGGTCATCCTTACCTGGTCCACCAGTTACTTCTGGGATCCCTGGACAGGGTACTTCTACCCTATGGAGTCAATTCTTGCCAGAAAGGGAAAGGAACTTATTAAAACCACCCTGTGCATAGGCTCCAGAAGTCTGAGGTCCCCACGCACCGGATGTAAGAATTAGAGTCTGTGGTGGTTTCAATAGGAATGGCCCCCATAGATTCATGGGTTTGAGTGCTTGGCCCATAGAGCATGGCACTATTAGGAGGTGTGGCCTTCTTGGAGGAAGTGTGTCATTGTGAAGGTGGTCTTTGAGGTCTCATATGCTCAAACCACGCCCAGTGTGACAGTCTCTCTTTTCGTAGCCTTCGGATCAAGATGTGGAACTCTCGGCTCCTTCTCCAGAACCATCCCTGCCTGTAACCCTGTCTACAAGTCACGATGTCCTGCCATGATGATAATGGACTAAACCTCTGAAGCGCTAAGGCACTCCAATTAAAAGTTGCCGTGGTCATGGTGTCTCTTCACAGCAATAAAAACCCTAAGACAGAGTCCCAAGTTCCAAAGAGCGGAGACCAAGGAAGGCAGTTTGTTCAACTGTTGCATCTGTCCAGGGCCTGCCTGGCAAGTCAGAAGTGTCAAAATACACCACAGGCTTGTCGCAGGCCACTCTGGTGGGAGCATCTTTCCAATGGAGCGTCCCGCTTCCAAAAGGACTCTAGCCTGTGTCAGGTTGACATAAAACTAACCAGCGAAAACTGCCTCTAAACATGCCTTCTCAAGCTGGGGAAACTGAGGACTGGAGAGCAAAGTGACTTGCTCAAAATCATATTGCAAGTTCACAGTAGAATCTAGACTAGGACCCAGAACCCTATGCACAGAAAAGCCTTAATGAACTCCGAGCTCCTTTCCCTCTCTGGCAAGTATTGACTCCTCAGCTCAGGGAAGCGGTGCCCTGTGCAGGGATCCTGGAAGTAACTGGTGGACCAGGTAAGGACGACCATTTTACTCTACTGTCTTAGTTAGGGTTTCTATTGCTGCAATGAAATACCATGACCAAAAGTAACTTGGGGAGGAAAGGGTTTGTTTGTTTTATACTTCAGCATTGCTGTTCCTCACTGAAGGAGATAGGGACAGGGACTCAAAAAGGACAGGATCCCAGAGGCAGGAGCTGATGCAGAGGCCATGGAGGGGTGCTGTTTACTGGCTGGCTTTCCATGGCTTGCTCAGTGTACCTTATTGAACCCAGGACCACCAGCCCAGGAATGGCACCACCCACCATGGGCTGGGCCCTCCCGCACTGATCTCTAAATGAGAAAATGTCTCAGAGCTGGTTCTCAATGAGGCTCTTTCCTCTGGTGACTCTAGCTCATGCCAAGTCGACCCTCAAACCAGCCAGCGCACTGCCAGAGAGCCGAGACCAAGCCAGTTTGCTCAGCTGCTGCGTCTGTACAGGGCCTGACGGACAAGAGAAGAGAGACTGGACATGGAAGAGCCTCTGTGAAAGACTTCCAGAAGGGGCCCAGGGTGACTCTGGACTGGCAGAGGCAAGGTGGGAGAGACCTTCAACACACACTTATGTAGCCCTGACTGGCTTTGAACTCCAGAGATCCTCCTGCCTCTGCCTCCTGAACACTGGGATAAAGGCGTGTGCCTCCATAGTCACCAGCCAACGTTTAAGGGAGGATGAGCATGCAGGAAAGATGATGGATGCGGATGGAGATGAGACCATGGGAAGCTCCACCAGCCGTGGGCCTGGAGTAGCTGGAGAAGGGCTGGGAGGCTCCAGGCCCAGCCTCTGAGCCCCCACCTAACACCAGAGCTAAAGCAGAAGGAGGAAGTGGTACTGCCATCCAACCGGGTGAGTGAGAGTCAGGACTCAGCCTCCCTTCCTGACATGCCCTGAGTTTCTTCAGCCTCGGCCCCAGCCTCAGTCCAGCCCCTGTCCATTGACTTTGGCAGTGGTGAACCCAAGACCCTGGGAGACTAAAGAGGAATCCCAAAGACCAGTCCTGGCGAGTCCCAAGGACAGTGGCTTGTTGTGTCTCCTTGTTTAAAGACCATGCTGTGGTTGGGCCTGGCTGCAGCTTGTATGTCTTAGTGGGACAAATTCCTTTCTGTTCTTCAAGACTTTACCCAAATGTCACTTCTCTGGCAAGGTCTCTAGGAATCCTCGCCACAGTCAGGTCCTCCTCTGAGCTCCTGTACCTCTCAGAACACACTGGAAGAGTCCCTGACCACTGGGCACCCACTGTGAATGAGGCCTGCAGTGGCACACAGTAGGGCTTCTCACAGCAATGTCCAGAGTGGTGCCACCGTCACCTTCTGTCCTGAGCCCTTTGCCCAGCAATTTAGGGCTCTGAAAGTCACATGATACGCAGATGGCAAGGCCAGGTCTCTGGACACTGAATCTCCTGCTCAGTGTTCCCTCTTTCTTGCTCTGAAATCCCCCAAATGGCAGGCCTGTATCTAGACTCTGCCCCTCCTCCACCATCATGAGTCTCAAGGCTAGTATTTGTATACAGTAGGCAGTTAATAAATTTTTGTGACACCAGTTCTGAGTTCTAGTCTAGATTCTATGATGAACTTACAATATGATCTTGGGTAAGTCACTTTGCTCTCCAGTCCTCAGTTTCCCCAGCTTGAGAAGGCATGTTTAGAGGCAGCTTTTGCTGTCTAGTTTTATGTCAACCTGACACAGGTTAGTGTCCTTTTGGAAGAAGGAAGCTCCTTTGGAAAAATGCTCCCACCAGAGTGGCCTGTGACAAGCCTGCAGGGCATTTTCTTAATTAGCTATTGAGGTTGGAGGCCCAGGCCGCTGTGGATACACACCTCTATGGTCTCAAAAAAGCTCCTGCCTTCCGGTTCTTGCCCTGTTTGAGTTCCTGCCCAGACTTCGCATCAGACTAGGCTGTGAAATCTGTCTCCTCTTTGGCTCAAGGCTCTCAAATCTGGGAGTGAGAACACAGGAACATGCCATTCCTACAACACCATGCCAGGAATACAAGTTATCAAGGTGATTTGGCATTGGTGACACTGACTTTGGTCACCTGACTTAAGGAAGTATTGGCCAGGTGTGTCCACTGTCCAGTTAGCTGCCCTCCCTTCCTTTGCTCACAGTCCCCGTTGGTACACACAAGGAGTTCTTCCTCATGGAGGACATGTAGCATTTTTCTGTTGAACACTCAGGCAGACAGACTGCATTCCCTATCCTGGGGGAAAGTAGAGAGAATCTACGAAGGTGTAGACAGACCTGAGGGAGGGCTATCCTGGGCAGCGGGGAGTGGCGGCTAGTCCTTCAGGTGCGAAAGGCTCCCAGCAGGAGTCTTCTGCAGTGTTTGAGCCCAGATTAGGGACGCCTGACTCCAGCAGGCCTCACCGGTCCGGTCACCAGTCAGTAACCGCTCTGAGCCTCTTTTCTCCTCCTCCCCGGGAAAGACAGTTATCTCCACTCCCCTAGCAAAGAACAAAGGACTGTTCTGAGGCTACACTCAGGCGCTACCAGTGAGAGCATTGTCTTTGTAATTATACCCCCACCCCCACCCGGAATCCCCCATTCCGCTCCTCCACTGCCCCCCCCTCCACCCCATCCCGAGGGCCTCTTCGCTCAGCAGGTTTCTAAGCTGCTCTCACTGGAAGAAAATCTCTGCTCTTGTTACAGACTTCCGGCCTGCCCTCTGCCCTCCTGTCAGGCCTGGCCTGGGGGGTGGGGAGGGATCAAGGGCCTGACTTCTTTCAAGTTTCTTCACAGACAATCTAGAGGAAGGAGGCCTGGGCTGGAGGTCTCCACCCCTCTGCTCTGGGAGGCCTTGGGAAGCTGTCTGGCCCTCTCTGGGCCAGAAGAGAGTGAGTCAAGAAGCTGTTGAGTTTATTGGCACTTGGCCTTCTTGAGGGACTGATGGGACTGGATATCTCCCTACTTTCCCACGAGCAAATTTAATCTCTTCCCCCTTTCTCTGCTAGGGACCCTCATGCATGCTATACGAGCATGCTCCCACTGAGTTGTATCCCCAGTCATTTGCTGCTTTTAATTCTGAGACCGGATGTCACTAAGCTGCCCGGGCTGGTGTTATCACTGTAGTCCAGGCAGGGATTGACTTCTGAGTCTTGGGCCTCAGTTTCCTTGGGTAGCAGATTGACAGGTGAGACTCCTGTCTGCTCTTGATTCCGTGCTCGCTGTCCTCTCTTCCCTTGGTCAGTGGGTGGGTGAAGGAACGACCACACTTCCCAGGTGGCTGGTCACACTTCCCGTGTGGCCGGCCTCTGAAGAGATGGCACTCACGCCTCTGCCTATTTTCTGACTCACAGAAGGTTGAGCTGTGTTAGGCTTTAGCTGGCCAAGACACTTGACCTCATTCCTACAACACAGATCTGTGGTCATGCTCACAGATGTGCGCGCATTCACACACAGCTCACCTGTGTTCTGGCCCTCTGGGCCTGCCGTCGGCATAAGGTCCCCACTGCCCCTCCCTTCTACATTGAGTTACTTCTCTGCTCACCATCCTCCACGGGTTCCCACTTCTATTGGGAGGAAAGCTAAGAGCCCTTTACGCTTGCTGGTCTTGGCTTCTCCTTGGGCCCCAGGAGAGGCCTGGGGAGCCTTGGTACTCACCCGAGGCTCACCTTAGCCAATCCCTTACCACAGCCAGCACACCACTGTTCTGGGTCCCACTAGCACCGTCCCACGAACAGTTCCAGCTACGAGTGTGTGCAGCCTCAGTCCCCCACACAGCCCCCTGCCCACATAGTTACCCGATCCTACCGTCACCTGGTTACCAACTCTTCCGACTCCACAGAAACTGGGCTGGCCCCACCACACCCCTTTAGTCTTCTGTGCTTGCCCTGCCCCTTGCTTTGGGCTCTTCCAACTCACACAGCAGCCTGGCTTATTCACCCGCTGTGTCCCCAGGCCCAGACCCTGGTCTCTACTAGAAGCTCAGTGAGTTCCAGTGGAAGACAGGGAGGACGTAGTAGGGCGCTCTCAAGCAGAGATCAGGCCATGCAGAGGCCCCCGGTGGGAATGAAACACAGCAGAAAGCAGGCTTGACATACAGGCAAGGGGGCCTGACTAACAGGCAGAGGCCAATCAGGACAGCCGTATAAACTGTAAAGTTCTGGACCAAGCGAGGAAAAGTCAACCTCATCTAACAGCCTCTGGTTGGAGCCTGGAGCCTCCTGCACCCTATCCTCAGTTTCCAGTCCAGTGGCTCTAAGTAGAGGACTCACAGAAGGCTGTGCAGGGATGGTGGGACAGGGCTGGAATTCGCCCGGAAGACTGTGATGGGTCTGTTTTCTTAAGTCATTGCCCAGAGAGTGACCTGGGCTCTGAAGATCAGCCACCATAGATTAGGACCACCAGGACTCCTAGTGAGCATGGGAATTGTGCCTGATCTCAGGACATAGGACAGCCTTGATCCATGGGTCCACTACCACATGTGAAGGGCCAGGTCTCTACAGCCCTCCATCCTGTAGCCCATCCTTAGGCTCTCTAGGGGATGGGGTCTAGACACAGCACTGTGTGCAACCATTGCTTTAAAGACTAATATGCAGTCGGGTGGTAGTGGTGCAAGCTAGCGTTTAATCCCATCACTCAGAAGGCAGAGGCACGTGGATCTCTGTGAGTTCGAGACCAGCCTGGTCAACAGAGTTCCAGGACAGGCTCCAAAGCTAGAGAGAGAAACCCTGTCTCGAAAAAACCCAAAATACAAAAAACAAAACAAAATAAAAATCAAACAACAAACAAAAATAACCGGGCAAAAAAGTCCCCCCAAAACCAAAAACCAATGTATATTGTATTTGCACACGTGGAACCACATGTGTGTGGGTGGTGTACTGTGTGTGCACACGTGAAACCACGTGTGTGTGGGGGTGGTGTATTGTGAATGCATTTGTGGAACCGTGTGTGTGTGTGTGTGTGTGTGTGTGTGTGGTGTACTGTGAATGCATATGTGGAACCACGTGTGTGGTGGTGGTGTACTGTGTGTGCACACGTGGAATCATGTGTGTATAGGTGGTGTACTTGTGTATGCACATGTAGAATGAAGGGACAAAACCAACTCCATTTTGTGCTAGGCCCCAAGGTAGATATCAGCAGGACAGGAAGTCCCCTAGACTGAAGTCAATCAGAGAGTCACCGTACCCTTTATTCCCATGACTGTAGATTTGTAGCTTTTTGTCTTTATAAACCCTGCCTAAGAATGGTGGGGCACCTCCTCTGGACACCCGCTGCATCAGTGTGTGAAACGAGGTCCCTACCACAGTTTGTACTGCATGATTAAACCTTGATTTTACATTTCAGTAAGTCTGTGTCTCTGGCGGTCTTGGTGTCTCTGTGACTTGGGCACAACCGAACCAAGTCCAAGTTTGCAAGTTTGCAACACAAACCAAGGTAGGCAGGAACCAATGTGCCTATTGTAAGGAAGAAGGGCATTGGGTTAAATACTGCCCTAAGAAGGGGAGGGGTGCGCCTGGCCCGGGTGCTTCTGGCGGCCTGGGCAGAAGACAGCGACTAGGTCTAGGGTAACTCTAAAGGTGGAGGAACAGAAAACTCAGTATTATTAAAACCAGGGGGGCTCATGTCCACCAAAATTACCTGTGTCCAAGGGGCTACAGGGGCCAAATCTTACTCATGGACTACCCAAAGAACAGTGGACTTAGGAATGGGACGGGTAACCCATTCATTACTAGTAATACCTGAATGCCCCTACACTCTGCTGAGTCAAGACCTCTTATCCAAAATGAAAGCCCAAATTCATTTCTCTGAGAAAGGAGCCAAACTGGTCCACCAGAATGGAGAGCCAGTCAGGGTCTTGGTCACTAGTGACTTGACTGAAGAATACAGACTCTACCAGGAACCAACATCACCAGTCCTGATACAGAGAGCTGGCCCCAGTGGTTCCCTCTGGCTTGGGCAGAGACAGGAGGCATGGGACTGCCCTTCACAGGCTCCCAATTAACACTGAGATCAAAGCAGGAGCAGATCCGGTTAAGGTCCGCCAGTATCCCAGTGTCACTGGAGGCAAAGAGAGGCATCACCCCCCCCCCACACACACACACACAGAGGTTATTGAGGCTTGGGGTCCTAAATCCTATCCAGTCTGCCTAGAACACACCCCTGTTGACAGCTAAAAAGCCTCATACTAATAACTACCGCCCAGTGTAGGACTTGAGGGAAGTCAACAAAAGAGTAATGAACATACACCCTACTGTCCCTAACCCTTATACACTGTTGAGTACCTTGCCTCCCGACTGGCAATGGTACACTGTACTGGATCCCATTCTTCAGCCTGCCATTAACCACTAAGAGCCAGGCCTACTTCGCCTTCGAATGTATGACCCAGAGATCAGAATCAGCAGGCAGCTGACTTGGACCCGCCTGCCTCAAGGCTCCAAAATCTCTCCCACCATCTTTGATGAGGTAGTGCATGAAGACCTGGGGTCATATTGACTCCAAAAACCAAAGGTGAGTTTATTACAATGCGTGGATGACCTGTTGCTTGCTGCTGCGGAGGACAGAAAAAGTTGCGTGAGAGGGACTGAGCATCTGTCGCACACCCTTGGAGAACTCAGACACCAAGCATCAGCAAAGAAGGCTCAGATCTGTCAACGACAGGTAACCTATTTGGGATATGTTCTTAAGGAAGGGCAGAGATGGTTGTCTGAGGCCTGTAAAAGAGACTGTGTTATAAAGATCCCAAACCCCAAGTCGGCCAAACAAGTTAGAGAATTTCTGGGGATGGTGGAATTCTGCTGCCTATGGACCCCTGAGTTTTCTGAGATTGCCAAACCTTATATGAGGCCATGAAAGGAGGTCAGGACATTATTTGGATGGAAAAGAGACAAAGGGAATTCAAAGCTCTAAAAACGCAAGCTCCTGTAAGCCCCGGCCTTGGACTGCCGGATGTGAGTAAACCCTTTCTCCTGTTTGTAGAGCAAGGGGATGGTCAAGGGAGTGCTTGCCCAAACTGTGGGGCCTTGCAGGCAACCACTAGCCTATTTGTCAAAAACACTGGACCCAGTAGCAGCTCCATATCATAGCTGCAGTGGCCCTATTGGTAAAAGATGCAGACAAACTGACACGGGGCCAAAATTTGGCTGTTGCAACCCCCCATGCATTGGAAGGAGCAACCCCCAGATAGGTGGCTGAGCAATGCCCCTGAATGACTGGGCACTACTGCTTAACCCCATCTGAATAACCTTCCATGCTCCAACTGCCTTAAACCCAGCCACCCTATTGCCAGATCCGGATTTAGAGGCCCCGCTACATGATTGTTTTGGGATACTGGCTCAGGCCCACAGCATCAGACCAGATCTGAAGGATGTTATTCCTGTCCCAGATGCGGAGGTCACCTGGTTCACAGATGGCAGCAGTTATGTGCAGAATGGACAAAGGTATGCGGGGGCTGCAGTGACGATGACTACGGAGGAGGCAATATGGGCTGAACCCCTACCCCAGGGGACCTAGGCACAAAAGACGGAGTTCATAGCCCTTACAAAGGCCTTACAGATGGGGAAAGGCTAAAAGCTAAATATCTACACAGACAGCAGGTATGCCTTTGCCACAGCCCCTATCCACGGGGCTAACTACCAGGAGAGAGGGTTGCTAACACCAGAAGGAAAAACTATTAAAAACAAGCAGGAGATTCTGGATCTCCTACAGGCATTATGGGGGCCCACGAAGTTGGTAGTAATTCACTGCCCCAACACCAAAGAGGCTCCAGAGGGGCTGGAGAGATGGCTCAGAGGTTAAGAGCATTGCCTGCTCTTCCAAAGGTCCTGAGTTCAATTCCCAGCAACCACATGGTGGCTCACAACCATCTGTAATGGGGTCTGGTGCCCTCTTCTGGCCTGCAGGCATAAACACAGACAGAATATTGTATACATAATAAATAAATAAATAAATAAATATTAAAAAAAAAAAAAGAGGCTCCAGAACAGGACAACTGGGAAAGAACCAGATAAAACAGCAAGAGGTGGCTTCAGCCCCCAGGGCTAGGGTGACTTTAACTGACCCAGGAGTCAGGGGCTGCCACAGATTCCCAAGTGCACACCTGAAGATCTAGCCTGGATACACACTCTCCCCGCGGTCCAGCGGATGGAGGAATGGTGGAAAAGCCGACGGGCGAGTCATCCTGCTCCATACGAGATACTTATGAAAATGCACCGCTTCTCACACCTGGGGATACGTAGAATGCAGGACCTGTCGCAAAGGGCTCAGGTTAGAATTCAAGGTGGTAACCAGACTGTTGAACAGATAGTGACACAATGCCAGGCATGCCAGCTGACAAATGCGGTGAGCACCCCCTCCAACCCAGGGGCCCGCCAGCGGGGAACTCAACCAGGTACACACTGGGAAGTAGACTTTACTGAAATCAAACCTGGAAAATTTGGAAACAAATATCTCTTCGTGTTTATAAATACTTTTTCAGGATGGATTAAAGCGTTCCCCATCAGGCATGAAGCAGCCACGGTGGTGGTGGTGGCAAAGAAGCTGATTGAAGAAATATTGCCTAGGTATGGGTTCCCAGCCATGACAGGGACTAGCCGCTGCACTGGGGATTGAGTGGAAACGTCATTGTGCATACAGACCCCAGGGCTCAGGACAGGTAGAAAGGATGAATAGAACCCTAAAAGAGACCTTGACTAAACTGGCCTTAGAGATTGCCGCTGACCTGGCAGCTCTCCTTCCCTTTGCCCTTTTTAGAGTCAGAAATACCCCATCAAATGGGTCTGACTCCTTTTGAAATTATGTATGGGCACCCTCCCCCCGTGATTCCTAGCTTACAAACTGACCTGATTGCTGACTTAGATGATCAGGACTTGTTCAACGCCATCTAGCAGCTCCAATTGGTTCATAAAACCATATGGCTTAAGCTTAGGGCGATTTATGAAGCTGCCTCTGCCCAGGTCACATCAGGAATAGGAAACAGTACGGAGGCCTGGAATCCTCTTTCTGCAAAAGTTGGGTCTGTGTCACCTCTAATGATGGGGAATGGAGATGGGCTGTCAGTAGACCAGACTTAGTCACTTTTAAATATGTAAGACCAAGCTGGTATGGCCCCCCTCTTCCTCAGCCTGACAAACCCTGCAGGACAGGTGACCTAGACCAGATAAAAATTTCTTTCACCGATCAGGGAAAACAGACACAGGATAGTCATCAGGTCTACGCTGGAGTATACTATAGATGTGGGGGACATGCCCTGTCCACCCTTGTAAGTTGACTTAAGATAGAGCTGGATAAAACCAGCAATAATAGGCCCCAATAAGGCACTGGACCCAAATCCTACTCCCCCATCCACAAAGAGACCGGTGCCCTAGCACTCGCTCTAACCACACTTTCATCTAAAACACGGGCCCCAGATGCTTTAGCTATCACTAAGCCTTCGGTGCCAGAACAGCATCCCGTCTTGGGATACTTGGGATACTAAGACTTAGATAGTTCTGAACTCTTGTTGGTTCTGTTACGGTGCGGCTCTCCCTTATTATGAGGGAATTGCTGTCCAGGGCCTTATTCGGGAAGCAGCTAAGTCTGATGAAGTCGCTGGCATTCCCCACACTCTCTAACCCTGGAACAAGTAACAGGACAGGGGCTGTGCATAGGTAAAGTTCCCGCTGCCAACGCTTTTCTTTGCAATTCACCTTGTGCACATATTTAACACCTTGTGCACATATTTCAGTCCTAAAGGAGTCTAACGGATATTGTGTCCTCATCAGACTGGTACCCTGGCTCCTTTACCATGACTACCAAGGTTTCCTGGATAGAATGAGCAGGATGCTGGTCTAACAAGAATAAACAGGGAGCCCGTAAGCACCCTCACACTCAGCATCCTCCTACTGGCGAGCCTCACAGGGTTGGGGACAGAAACTGCCTCTTTTCTATCCCAAAGAGAACATTACTCTGCTTTGAGATAAGCTATAGATACTGACATAGAACGCCTAGAGACCCCAGTCTCCCATTTGCAGGGAGCTGAGATGGTTTTACAAAACAGAAGGGATTCAGCTGTAGAAGAATGCTGTTTCTGTATAGACCATTCAGGACTTGTAAGGGATACCATGGCCAAGGTGTGGGAGGGACTTACAAAGAGAAAGAGAGAAAGGAAAGCCAACCGAGGATGGTTTGAATCCTGGTTTAATAGTTCTCCCTGGTTGACTGTTCTCATCTCCACTCTGACAGGACCCCTGGTCATTTTGCTGATACTGCTGACTTTCCGACCATGTACACTCAATAGGCTAGTCCAATTTATGAAGAAAATATTGGGGACCATCCAACTTATGGTGCATCACTCTCAGAACTACAGACCCCTCAGGACAGAAGATAACTATGAACTAACTATAAGAGACCCAGGATTGGGTCAATCTACAAGAAAAGGGGGGAATGAAGGGACAAAATCAACTCCATTTTGTGCTAGGCCCCAAGGTAGACATCAGAAAAGTGAGAAGTCTCCTAGACTGGAATCAATCAGAGAGTCACCCGTACCCCTTATTCCCATGACTGTAGATTTGTGGAGGTTTTCGTTTTTGTTTTTATAAACCCTGCCTAAGAACAGTGGGGCACCTCCTCTGGCCCCCACTGCATTGGTGTGTGAAACAAGGTTCCTATCGCAGTTTGTACTGCACAATTAAACCTTGCTTTTGCATTTTGGTGAATCTGTGTCTCTGGTGGTCTGTTGGGTACGACAGAATCACGTGTGTGGGGGTGGTGTACTGTGAATGCACACGTGGAACCACGTGTGTGGTGGTGGTGTACTGTGTATGCAGATGTGGAACCGTGTGTGGGGGTGGTGTACTGTGTGTGCACACATGGAATCGTGTGTGTGTGTGTGTGTGTGTGTGTGTGCATATGTGGAAGCCAAGGCAGGATGTCCAGTGTCTTCCTCTTTTGCTCTTCACCTCATTCCCTTAGGCAGGGCCTGACACTGAACACGAATCTCGCTTTTTCCGCTGGATCAGCTGAGTAGGGAGCTCTTGGGATTCACCTGTCCCCGCCCTCCACCACTGGGGTTTTCTGTACGTGTGCCGGGCCTGGCCGAAGATTCAGACTCAGATCCCCATGCTTGTACACTGGACAAGTGCTCTGACCTACTGACTCATCCTCCATTGCTGGGTGTGCAGTCCTTTTGGACAACGTCCACATAAGCAGAGTCTGCCAGAGCTCGGCAAGATGGCTTCTGCCTGCGTCTCCACTCCTGGGAGGCTGAGACAGGAGAACTGTTGAAAGTCTGAGTGAGGCCAGTGTGGCCTACAGAGAGAGACCGATCTGGGGGTGGGGAAGCACCCACTATGTGTTAGCGATCGGTACTGGAAAGCAGCCCCTGTAGACGTCCCAAGCCTGGCCCCCTGCATTTGATGACAATGATGTGTAGGCTCGAAGCAGTAAGTTGCTGTTTCATTAACACAAAGCAAAATAATGCCCACAATCATCTGTCTGCCAGGCCAGACCAGCAACCCTTCCACCATATTCTGCAAAGTGGTGGCATGGCCACTCCCTTGTGACTGATGAGGAAACTGAGGCCCACAGAAGGAGGCCCACAGCCAGTGACAGAAAGAGTTGCTTCTTGTACTGTTAGAGTCTGTGGATACCATGTCAGTGTGTTTTCCACAGCCAGCTGGCCAGTGACCACTCGATGCTGGGCATAGACCAGTCCATGGTTCCTGCCCTCAGGGTAGGAACAGACACACCCAGAATGGGCATGGGTTGTGCCTCTATCAGGAGTGTGTCTTCAAGCACGTCCTGGAGGACGTGGCCCTTACCCAGGATCTTGAAGGCCTGGGAGGGTGGGGAGGCTGATGGTAGGGGTGGGCATTCCGGGTGGGGGTTACAGACTGAGCAAAGGCCTGCAGGGATGGTTCAAAATAAAGGGCACTCTGAAAGCTCAACAATGACACCATTGTGCTGGCCATTGTTTCTGAGAACCTCCAAGCTAGAGGTAGCTCCAGGTGTGGGCTGCATCGCAGCAGAGCCAAAGCCAGGCTTCCTGTCTTCCTGGTCACGTTCAAACCCACCTCAGCTCTCTGTACCCTCATCCCAGCCTTCTGAGGCTGTGTTATCCTTCTCCAGTTTGTAGGATTTTTGCATACTGGACTTAGAAAGAGAGCATGCTCTAGGCCATTTATAGATTTGCAAAGTGGTGGTGGTGAGGCCTCAACCCAAGCCTGCGGGTCCAAAGTTTGTGCTTTGTAGCTTTATCGTCTCAGCACTAGAAACGCCCAGAACTTTCTGGGGGAACTTCTGGCAATGGTTTTAGTGATATGCTGGCAAATATTTAACAACCATCTCTCTGGAAGAAAAAGAAACTAAGGCATGGTTTGTCAAATTTCTCTATTTCCGAGTATAACATACTTCCTTGGAGGCCCATGCCAGGTGACCAATCTGACATCACTAATTGTGATACTGGGAAGGACAATGGTTGGTCAAGTTCTTGCAAGCCGCTGAGAACCAGCCTCACCCTTCCCCCAGCCCATCGTGGCCAGTAAAGGCCATTAGACAAGACTTCAGCAGAGAAGAGGGCGGAGAAACCTGCTCCTCCAGCTAGGGCTTGCTGGGAGTCCTGGGAAACTGCCGTTAATCTTTAAGCAAGCCTTGCAAACAGGAGTGGCTAGTTTGCCTGTTGTTCCTGAGGAACCCTGAGTAGTCCCATCCCCTCTTCTGGCCTCAGTGGGCTACCCTGGCCTCTCAGCAGCGCAGCCTTTGGTTCTTTGGTCTTGTCCACTCCCGCTTCACAACGGGAGGCGCCTGGAACAGGAAGCTGATGAACTGAATGAGCCATGAGGCACCTGGCCTAGATGTGAACTCAGATCAGCCTGACTCAAAGTTTTGCTTCTTCCTGGCCTCCTGGGAGACAGAGTGTACCCTGAGGCTGGAGCAACTTACCTTCGTTCTAGAAGGACGGGGAACCTGCCCTTCGTAGGGATTTCTATTAGGAGAAGCCCAGGCCTGGTGCCACATCACCTGGTTGGGTCTCAGTTGCCCATCTGTGAAGTACTTTCAAGGAAAGAGGATAGCTGGTCAGACCCATCCTAGAGGGAAAAGGAGGAGTCAAAGGTGGACCCCCTCAATGCCCTCAAGGAGCAGCCTTAGAACCTGGGCAGGGACTGGTGTGTGTGTGTGTGTGTGTGTGTGTGTGTGTGTGTGTGTGTTCGAGACCAACCTGAAGCCATATCCCTCCCCTGAAACCACCCCCCCCGTCCCATTTTCCTTCTCTACTTCCTGTCCAGTTGGTCTTGCTGTTCTTAGTGGCTGGCTACCTGCACGCTATCCCCCAGATGTACATGGTCCCCGGATGCACTAGAAATGAATTTAGGCTTGGCCTGATGCTTGCAGTCCCTGTCCTCCTGAGACAGAGGCTGGAGGTGGTCACAAGTTCAAGGCCAAGCTGGGACACATAGTGAGCCCCTGTTTGGCCTCTGGATACATTTGAATAATGCTGCCTCTCCTCCTTACTCTGTCCCTCCGATCCCCGTCTCCGGTTAAAGACACTCAGGTCATGGCTAGTGTGGCCAGTGCCTCAGTTTTCGTGTCAGGAAGGTAGTGCTAGCTATCGGTGCGTAGCTCAGGTAGCTAGGGTGGAACCCTAACGTGCTCTCCCGGCGGCCGAGCTGGGCGCGTGGCTTGGAGGGCGCTCCCGCCGACGGAGCTGCGGGGAGGGGGCTGGGTGCGGGAGGCGCGGGCCCGGCTCGCGCAGCAGGTCCCCGGGGTCTCCGGCGGGTACCGGGTCCGCGCTTCCTCCTTTCTCCGGCTCGCCGCGGCCCCTCCTCCCGCGCGCTCCCTCCCCCTCGCCGCTGCCGCCGCCTCCTCCCTTTCTCTAGGTCTGTCTTTCCCGGCCCGGAATCTACCCGGCCGCCCCGCCGGAGCGGCCAGGCCGCCGCCCGCCAGCGCCGCGCGCCCCGCTGGGGTCCGCCCGGGCGCGTCCGGAGCCCGCGGCCGCCGCGCAGGTGAGCGCCCCCGCCCCGCCGGCCCCGCGCCCCGCTGAGGGCTCCCGCCCAGCCCACTCCCCGCCGCGGCCCGCGACCTGCCCGCCGCGGCCTTTTGTTGGGATGCGCGGGGGAAGCCGGGAGGGGCGCGGGGGGGTACCGTCGCTTGGGGACCCTCGGCCGCAGAGTCCCCGGCCCGGCTAGGCCACATCTGAAAACCCGGCCGATCGGCGCCGCCCGCGATCGCGGCTTGCGTGGCCCGACGCCCCCGGCCCGGAGTGGGGGGTGGGGGTGGGGTGGGCGCTAGGGACTGGACGCCTTGCCGGTCACACGACCTCCTTGTGTCTCGGGGCCTCGGTTAGGGCCTGGTGCTCTTGGGCTGGAAGAGACTGGGCCACTCTGCCCTCGGGGCACCCCCAGCCCCCAGCCTCGCCCCTGCTTAGGCCCAGCGACCAGCCGGCTCAGAAGTTGGCAAAAGTTTTGGGGTTTCACTACTACCACTAGGTCCGCTTGCCCACCGGGCAGGTACTTGAGGTGAGTTTGTGCCCCCTGCTAGGACCACCACTTGTCATGCTGTGTGTCTTGGGGACAACTACCCTTGCTCTCTGAGCCAAGGCCCTCCTCGGTGATGGGTGGGCCCGGCCAGGCTGAAGGGTGGAGTGCACAGAGGGGACTCACCCCTGGGTAACCGGTAAACCTCTCGGGTAGCCAGAGGGTGGAAAGTGGACAGAGGCATGTGAGGCTTATGAGGTCCTGAACAAGGTCTTCCCAGCCCCACAAACTGCCCAATAAAGGCAATGGTGATGGGTTCACCTGGGTGGAAGTCAGATTCAGTTTCCAAGGTAGGCTTGGGGGCAGGGCGCGCGTGGGGGTTGGGGGGCTCATTCCAGACTTGTGAATCCAGGCATCTAAGTTTCTTGTTTTTCTACATGTTCTGAGCCGGGGCCTGCCCCTTGGACCCGTCCCATCAGCGACAGGGTCTTCAGGTCCCTGCTCTTGCAGAGCTAAGGAGTTGTCATACATGGAGGTGGGGGGGGGGCTCAATAAATGATCTGGAGCCTGCACAAGATGGCTGGGGTGCTTGTGACATGGCCACCAGCAAAAGAGGGTAACTCTGCCTCAAAGGGTGCCCTAGAGCCCCTTCAGAAAGAAACAGCGGAACATCCTCCAGGGCTCAAAGCTATGTGAACATAGTCAGTCCGCGTTGGGTTCCCTTTGGCCTCAGCCCTGTCAGGGAGGAATAATCAGTTGGGATGTGAAGGAGCTCAGTGCTCAGTGGTAGAGCACAGGCTTTGCATGCTTAAGGCCCTGGTGCTTGCCGGGACACCACAGGATGGCCAGGTAAATCAGATGGAGTCGTGATGGCCAGAGCTGCTGAAGTCCACTGAACTCCTCCTGGGGCTAGCTCAGTCCGCAGCTGGAACTGGAGCCTAGACGTCAGAGGAGCTGGCTGGCTGCTCTTTAACCTGCAGTTGACAGTGAAGGCTGGGGGTTGGTGGGGGGGGGGGGGTCAGGCACAAAGCACTGTTGGAAAAAGCTCCTCCCATATTACCCCCACCTGGCAGAGTCATAAGGCCCTACTGGAGGTGGGGTGTGTCCCGGTGAGGCGGCCTTTCCACAAGGGGAAGTGACTTATAGCGTGCCACCTCTCTCAGCTGACCGCCTGCCTACATCCTGAGGTACACACTGAGAATGAGTGCCAGGAACACCCCTATCGGTGCTCATCCTTGTCCTCAGCCTTCGGGCTACCTTATCTCACCCACCCCATCCTCTTCTTTCTCCCAGCCCCCCACCAGTCTCCAGATAGAGGCCGCCTCCTGCTTGAGCTTCTATTCTGATTGTGGGGGTGGGAATGGGGCATGTCTGGGTTCTCTAAGCTCCAGGATCTAGGGAGGACCCAGTTCAATGATTTTTGTCCTTGCTATCCATCTGGTCCTCCACGGTCTCTGATCGTCTCTGAGCGTACATTGAGCGCTTACTATGTGCTAGAGCCTGTGAGCTTCGTTGAGCAGCTTTGTGGTTGGAGGACCAGACGGCTTCCTGGAGGAGGGAGGGGCTTGAGCTGGAGGAAGCAGTGGCCAGCTGGCCAAGAGTGCAACTGGGCCAGCGTTCTTCCTCCCTGCACAGAAGGTCATCTGCCTGGAGACTTACTGGGAAACTGTGAACAGGTCCTTGGCTCCTAGAAACCGGAGTATGGAGGACAAGCCAAGTGACCAGATAAATGAGTGTATATAGTCATGTGATAAGGCCAAGGTCTAGGGAACAGAGGGATCTTGAAGGAAGAGTGTAGGAGGTACCTGGGCATGAAGCTAGGGAGGGGTGTGTGCAGAGCCCTGAGGGGTTGGTGGGGGAGGTTGTATGCCTGTTGTGGAGAAACAAGGGGAGAGCCCTAAGAGAGGACGGTCCAACAGGGCCTGCTATCAGTCGGGCTGGTCTCTGTGAGGGCCCCTAGAAGCCTTGAGAAGGATCTTGACCTCCATTTTTACACAGGGAGCCGTGCGAAGCAGCTTCAGCTGGAGGCCAAGGCACAGGGCTAATGGAATAGGTGTGGAGGCTGGCCTCCATTATTCTATGGGGGCCCGATCAGGTCTCAAGAAGCTGGGGCTTTGAAGGTACAATAGTAGTTCAACCCATGAAGTCAGAGGCGGTGAGACCCAGGGATCAGGAAGCACAGTGTGGTGTTGGGGGAGAGCTGCAGGGCAGGGATGGTCAGCCAGGAAACTGGAGATTGTGTCTGTGCACGTCTGATCGGCCTGAGTTCAAGTTCTGACTGCTGACCGTCCCATTTGCTGTGTGTCTTTGGGTCCTTCACTGTATCTTCCTGAGACTTGGTTTCTTCAGTGAAAACGAGGACCAACCATCTCTCCCTTTCCAGTTAGGGTTAAGAGAAGGCTCTGTGCCTGGCATTCGTAAACACCTAGAAAATGGGGCCCGTGGGCTGTATTGGGAAGTCCATTGATATTTCTGGGCTCAGTCTGGCCATCCGTGTGGCCATGGCCTTGGGTGGATGATGGCATGGGTCTGAAGGTCCCAGCTTGGACAGAGCTGGTCTAGAGGAGGATGTTGATGGGAAAGGGCAGCAGTGCTGGGTGGCCGTGAGCCCGCACTCTCTGAGCCAGAAAGCCGGGCTGGGGATTGTGCCCCTGAGATGGTCTAGTCTGGCTTTCTGGATGTAAACTGTTAAAACCGAGAGAGCAAAGGCCACTTGCCTATGGTTTCCCAGGTGACAGCCAGGGATGGGCTGTAGGATTCTGAACTCCACATTCACCACTGGTGCTGTTGAGTCTCAGAACTCTGTAGAGTCCCCCTGTGAGCTATAGCCTGTCCCTCCGTGGTCCTCCCGTCCCTTGATGGTCCTCCCGTCCCTCCGAGGTCCTCCCGACCCTCCGAGGTCCTCCCGACCCTCCGTGGTCCTCCCATCCCTCCGAGGTCCTCCCGTCCCTCCGAGGTCCTCCCGACCCTCCGTGGTCCTCTCGACCTTCCGTGGTCCTCCCGTCCCTCCGTGGTCCTCCTGTCCCCTCCGTGGTCCTCCAGACTTCACAGCCCTTCATACCTCCTATGTACATGAACTTCCCCGGGGGAAACCTCTCTGACTTTATTGGGAGAAACCATCCCTTTGAGGGATGTCTTTGAGGGGGTCTCAGTTTCTTCATCCATAAAGTAGGGCTGACTCATGGCTCCTTGGATGTCCCAAGAGGATGGGCGTGGGGTACCTAATGCGTTCAGGGCAGGTTAGAGACAGACATGAGCTAAAATCTTACCTCCTAGTAGTTGTGACTTAAGGCTGAAGCTGTATAATGGGCTTGCAGCTGGCAGGGACAAGGAGAGGCTGGGATCCCACAGCCCCTCACTGGAGCCGGCTCTGCCTCAGGAGACCTGTTGCTCGAGGCCTTGTTCTACTGGTAAGCCCAGAGTCAAATCCCAGCCTCTTTGCTAAAGTAATTGTAAGTAGCTTCATCTACTGATGTTTAGTGTACGTTCTCTATATTTTCTCTTCTCTGGCTCAGACACGAAGCCCTGACTCTTGTTCCACAAACCCAAGTGCTGTGCTGAGAAGCATTCTGACATCCAATTTTGGCTTCATGGGAAGCAGTGCTGTGATAAATTAGTAATGTCTGCTCTGAGCAAAAGCTTAGCAAGCATGGTCTGTGTGCTATGAGTTTGTTATTCCTGATCTATCCAGACCTTCTCCTTCCCTGGGGGAGGGGGTGAAGGAGAAAGACTCAGGGCAAGTTAGCCAAGCTAGGAAGAAAATGCTAATTTTTTTTTATTTGATGTATGTCTGTCCCCACTAGCCAGCCTGCTCGTGACCTCAACACGGTCAGATGGCCTGACTAGAGAGAGGTCTATGCATTTAGGGAGAATCCCAGAGCAGGAAGCCAGAACCCCCATCTCTCCGACTCATTGCTGTGGGACTTGGGACGAGTGACTTCCCCTAGGACTACTCAAAGGATTTCTAGAAAGGAGAAGTGAGAAGAAATTAGAAGATTGTGATATTTCTCTTCTTGTTTTGCTCCCAGTGTCTTTACCGTGGCTCTCTTCCCGTGCTTGAGAACCCGAGACAGGGTCCTAGCTGGAGTTGGGTGGGGCGGGGGTGTCTGCCAACTTTTGGTGATGGTAGACATGGGGGGTCCTTAGGTGTCCTTGGGCCTGCTGGAGTCTGATAGTGTCCCTCAGGCCCCTCTGCCCACTTGTGGCCTCCACTTGACCTTATCTGATATCAGTATCCACTCACTATGTTCTCTAGAGCGGGAGCACAGCAGGGTGACCCACTATCTCTGTTCCTTGTCCTGGAATGGGTGGAACTTTTATTCCGATTATGAGCAGGGGCTCTGAGAAGCAAAGGACCGTGGCTGTTGTCATCCAGCAAGTGAGATGTGAGCATAGTCTTCTGGTGTCTTGGTGATTGTGGATGTCTGATTCCTGATGAGTGTCCCCAGTGTGGCTGACATCTTTCTTAGGCAGATTCTGGGTTCAGTGACTTCCTGGGCATGTAACTGTGGCTGGTGGGTATTGGATAGGCCAGGTACCCGATCTTTTGGCAGTAGTGCGGCCTAGGGAGACAGTTGACTCTGGGTTTGAATCCTGGCATAGCGGCCTGCTGGTTACATCTGCTTGTGGGAAAAATAACTGCTTTGTGCCTCAGTTTCTCCAGTCTGTGTAGCTCTGGTCCGACTGTCAGGCTTGCTAATGTTTGTCCAGTGTTTGGGCACAGGGCCCACTCACGGTGTTTTGAGGCTGTGAGGGAGGTTGATTCTGTGGTGAGGTAGAAGGGCAAATTGATTTGGGAGCCCTCAGGGCTGGCACTGGCCACCTTGGACTCTGGTTGTCCTGCCCTGTACATCTAGGAGGGATGGGAACCTGCCAGTTCCATCTAGCTACTCTGAGGCAGGCTCCCGCCTCTTCCTGCTGCTCCTAGGACATATATCTGTCCCATGACCTCTAGTGCCCAAGATTCCCCTGACTTGTGGGCCCTTCCTATGAGGTATCTGCCATCTGGACAGCGGGTTCCTTGCATGCTGGTCCACATGGCCTGGGTACAGCTGCACTTTCCTTGTGGTGGCAAGCAGAGGCTCAGAGACGGGTCCAAGCTCTGCGGAGCTCCTGGAGATGCTGCCTGTCGGGACCGAGTTCCTTCCTCAGCCAGAGCCTCCCTTCTGCCATATGTCTCTGTTGTGGTTTACCCTGCAGGTGCTTTGAGCCACTGACTAGTTTCATACTTACTACATAGTTGGGTGTCCATGTCTTTGCCTGCACAGGTCCTCCACTCCTGTGAAGGTCCCCTATTCTTTTATTGGGCAGGTGTGTGTGCGTGCGTGCGTGTGTGTGTGTGTGAGAGAGAGAGAGAGAGAGAGAGACAGACAGAGAGACAGAGACAGAGACAGAGAGACAGAGAGAGAGAGAGCCTTGCTATATAACCCAGGCTGTCTTAGAACTCATTTTGTAGCCCAAACTGGCAGCAGTAATCCTCCTGCCTCAGTTTTCTGAGGGTTGGAATTTTAGGATCCAGCATTACACTGGGCTAGGCCTCCGGTAGCTGACATAGCTCTGGCTCTCCCCCGAGCCTCCTCTACCCTTTCTCCTGCTATCTTTTAAGGCTCCAGCTCTGTCTGTAGGTGGCAAGTCCTGACTCAAGGCTGGTTTTCTCTCCCTCTAAGGAAATGTGTGGTAATTATCACTCCCAACAGTATAGCACTTTACAGTTTGTATGTAGTTACCTGTGCACCCCAGCAGAACTGTGAGGGAGATGGAACCCAGTGAGCACCTTCATTTGACAGATGAGGAGATTGGCCTCAGCTTGGGCAGCTAGGATACCCCCATGCTTCTGAGCCTTGTGTCTGCCTTTCCTGTGAGTTCCTAAGTGAATCAGAGAGGTAAAGTGACTTCCCTGGGGTCACATAGCACTGAAAGGGTAATGCTGGGAGGTTCCTTCTAAGTATCCAGTGACCAGGCTGTGCCCTGTGGACTTTGTTCTGAGCTGTATCTAGTCCCCAAGGGAGGCTGAAGCCAGCCCCATTCCACCTGCCTCTGCTGGGGGCCCAGGAAAATAGCTTCTTCCTTGTCCTTGTCTGCGTCAGGAGGCAGCCAGCAGCTTTTCCTCTTGGCTTGGCTGGAAGATCACAAGCTCCTTCTCTTTAAATATCTTACAGCTTTAGGAGGTTTTGCCTCAATGGTCGAGGTCGAGGGGCAGGAAGGGAAAATTGTCCCAGGCAGAGGATGGTGTGGTCAAAGGCTTTGCAGGCAGGACAGCCTGGAATCTTGGGGGGTGGGTTATAAGTTGAGTGGGTCCCCATTGCAAGATTTGCCTCCTGCTCCCCACCCCCACCCCTCCAGGTGTTCTAAAAGCCCAGAACCAGATGAGCCACTGTTCTATTTGGGGACAATTCTGCTGTTCCCATTTCTATCCTGTGCCCTAGTTTTAGAAGCAATGTGGGTTTGGTTACCAGTTGGCCACTTGCAGGCAGCTCCCCCTCCACCCACTCTACCCACACCTTAGATCCATGGGCATCATGGCCAGAACAGGCCTTGCCTGCCTTTGGGGCTGTCTGGATAGGCCTTGATTAGCAACTGATGATGTCTGAGCCAGTGATGGGGTGCACAGCTGGCGGGGGATGGGGGCACAGGAGGCTGCTCCCGGGCTTGAGTGGAGATGCTCTTTAGAGGACAGGATAACATGGTCAGTGTTGGGGGTTGATCTGGGACTCTCCGGAATCAATGCTCTGAGGAGCTAAGTACAGACCCCAATGGTTGCCTCTGCTGTGAGCTCGGTACCACAGAAATGATGGCAGCCTGACCGTGCCAGGAGGGCTTCCAGGAAGTGACACCCAGGACTTAAAGGGTGAGCAAGAGGTGATGAGAGAAAGAAGAGTGAGGGCTTGCTAGACAGAGGGAGCCCAGCAGCTAAAGTGTGTATGTGTAGTGTAGCATGTGTATATCTGTGAGTGTGTGTGTGTGTGTCTGTGTGTGGGTGTGGGTGTGTGGGTGTGTGTGCATGTGCGTAGCCTGGGGCTGTGGTCATGAATCGGTACTAAGAATGGGCCCTCATTCATCTGGCGCACTCAGACGTTGTTGTCTTGAGTGATGGGAGCAGGGCAGGAATAGGTGGCAGAGGAGGATGAGGTGGGGCTGGGGTTCAAAACGGGGATTTGAGCCCCGGATGGAGGACAGAGGCCAGTCTGAGAAGAAGCTTGGCGGAGGTCGATGGTGCAGTGTGTGAGCTCCTGGACCTGGTGCCCTCTGTAGACACCCCAAGCACACAGTGAAGTGTTTACACACAGCCTTGTGAGGTGGGAGGCTCCCGGGGACATGGATGTGTCCAGTTCTATGGGTCATGCCAGGCTCAGGCAGTGTGGCCTTGCTGCAGTGGCACAGGGAGCCCTGCTGAGTGGTTCTGTCTGGGAATAGTAAGAGCCTGGGTGGGTGGGTGGGGGGCAGGGAGGGCTGCCACAGTCCCCTCTCACAGCATCTCTTGGTCACACTGCCTCTCAGGAAATAAGGGGATCCAGTGGTGGGTTCCCCAGGCACCTGGGATGGGCTCTGATCCAGGTCCCAGGCTTCATCCTTTTGGGTGAGCCTCCCAAGGCACAGTCCACCCTCTCTTGAGCTCCCCATGGTCTGAGAACTCTCTACTGTGGGACCCAACAGGCCTGGCTTTGAAGCCTCATTTTGGTTCCAGCTGAGAGAGCTTAGCTAAGTGATTTTGCCTTCCTGAGCCTCAGTTTCTCCCCCAACAGAAACGGAGGCTCTCCTTTGGAGGGCTAGGCCAGTGTTGTGCAGTGCCGGGAGAACTTGGCTCAGAGCCGAAGCCTTGCTGAGCTGCCAAGGGGCAGTTTCCGGACGCCCCAGGCTCTCAGTTCCAAGGACAAAACCCCTTTGTGGGGGAGACAGATGGAGCCTGGGATCCCCCTCCCTGGGAAGCAGGGCTGTCTGTTCCTCCTCTGCGCTCCATCCCTTGGGAGAAGGAGCTTTCTGAGGCCAAGAGTGGGAACCCGGTGGGTTGCACATCCTGGCCGTTCTGGCTGAGGAGCTCAGTGTCTCTTCCCTGTCCTGACCATTTCTCAGGGGCCTAGGCATCCCTGGCAGATCCCGAGCCTACTGTGGGTGCCCTGTGCGTCTGTCCTTCCAGTCACTATCTTCCTCTGATTCACCCATTCATCTTCCCGTTTGCCCATCTTCCTTCCTCCCTCTACCCCGGAACCTTCCTCTTGCTGGGCCTATGCTTTTGGCCACATTGTCCTGAAGGTGTCCAACTCTTCCAGCTATGTGCTAGGTTTTGTTTGTTTGTTTTGAGACAGGGTTTCTCTGTGTAGCCCTGACTGTCCTGGAACTCGCTCTGTAGATCAGGCTGGCCTCGACCTCACAGAGATCCGCCTGTCTCTGCCTCCCAAGTGCTGTGATTAAAGGCGTACGTCACCACCACACGGCACTATGTGCAAGTTTTAATACAACACTTACCACCAAATAGCCATCTGTGAGGGAGTAGAAGTGGCCCTGCCCTCATTTAGAGATTGCCGTCATCAGAGAGAAGAGTTGGGCCAGGAAAGAGAAATGGAGGGCCTTAGGCAGGGTCCCAGGACCCTTATGTTCCCTGAAAAGATGTCTTTTGAACCGAGACTGGAAGAGAGTGGAGTTGGCTGGGGTGCTGTTACTGAAGTGCCCATCTGAGTAGGTGACATGGGTCCTGAAGACGCAGAGAGAGTGAGGGAGTGAGGCGTGTATGCATTGGGGTGGTGGGGGCGGTAAGCTCAGGGCAAAGAGAACGGCCTGGGCAAGGGCCCTGTGGCAGGAACATGCTGTTTCCAGGGAAGGGGGAGCTATTGGCCTGTACAGTAGAGGGAAATGGGGGGAAGGGTAGGGCTGGTGTGTGGGGACCAGTGGGTTTCTGAGGCCCCTGAGGCCCCTGAAAAGACTTGGTCTTTCCTTTAGGGTGGGGCCTGTGGTAAGGTCAAGGGCTGAAGGATTCAGATCCACGTTTCGCAGATGCTTTCTGCCCCGGTGGTGGTGCACGAGAGAAGGAACAAAAGTGTTGGGAGCTGGGGCTGACAAGGTTTGGAACCAGCGGGGCAGGGCTGGGTTTGGACTGTCAAGACCTATGGAACCTTTGGCTTTAGAGAATACAGACCCCGGTCCTCAGATCCCAGCCAGCGATCTTAAAGAATACCCATTTCCTGTCTTGGGAAGTGGAGATGGCTCAGGATCCCTCTAGGTTGGGGAGAGCTTGACTCCATCCTGCTGTGCGTACTGAGCCTCAGTTTCCTCTGCTGTTAGAGTCTCTCTCCCTCAGTCACTGCAAGAGTCTGGGCGCGAGGGCCTGTGCATCCACAGCTGGACTTCGGACCAAGGTGGAGTTTCCTTGAGATATCTTAGCACCCCTGGGTTGACGGTTCCTGAAATCAGAGTCCAAAGCCTCTTCCAGCCCAGAAGGGCACCACGGTTCGCAGAAGGCCACCACGGTTTGCAGAAGGCCTCCTAGCCTGGAGCAGGTCACTTAGCTGCCCGCCTCCAGGGCCCAGCTCACCCTGTCCTGTGCAGGCTCCACTCCTGGGCCTTGCCTTCCTATATCCTAGAAGCTGGATTTCCAGCTTCTTAAGATTGTGACATAGTGTTGTCATCTATATCGTTCATGCACCAGGGACTCTGAGTAACAAAAGTGAAACAAAATGGGGGAAATCTTGTTTTAGGCAAGTTACAACTTTGTGTTAGGTTGCATTCATAGCTGGCCTGCGGTGCTGTGGCCTGAAGGCTGCAGGGTGGACACTTTGGATTTCCAGGCTTAGGACACAGCCTAGTGGGCACAGGTCGGGGACTGAAGTCCAGAAGAGAGTAATAGGGACTGCTCGCTCTGCACCAGGTTTGCTGTGTGAGCTTCATTTTCTACTTGCTTAGCTTGTATCTTTCCAGGCTGCAGGTCCAGCGTCCAAAAGCACCCCCTCCACCTTTGCCAGGGCCAGCTGGAGCCTGCAGGCACTCTGCCCAGTGGCACTGGTGGAGCCGGTTTGAGACTTGACAGCCCCTAGCATGCTTGTACTGAGAATGCAGGACCAGACATGTTCTGACTGCTGTGGCCCTTGGATCTGCCTGCTCCCCCTCCCCTATGCACCCTCTCTCACTCCTGCTCACTCCTTACTCACTTGGCAGACACCCTCCCCCACCTCCCATCCAGTTCCTAGCCCAGGCCTGTGCTGGGTGGGGCCCGGGACTAGAGTTGCTTTATATTTTACTTTGCCTGTGTAAGTTGGGTGATCAGAATCTCTGCTGGGAGCTCATGGAGTGCAGGATGCGGGGAGACCTGGGGATGGGGCTCAGCTTCTGGGATGAATAGACCTATGGTTTAGGCTGCCTCTTCTTCCTGGGAGGTTCTAGGTGGAGCCCATCCATATCCCTAACTACCCAGCCACCCACTTGTCCATCTACTGTCTATCCACTTACCTACCCTCCACCCTGTCATCTTCCATCCATCTGTCCATCTGTCCACCTACCTAGTCATCTTCACCCATCCATTTACCAATCCATCCTTCTTCCTGTCTGTCCATGTATCCACCTACCATCCATGCATGCATCTATCCATCCACTCATCCATACATCCATCATCCATCCATTCATGTATCCATCCATCCATCCATCCATCCACCTATGCATGCATTCATCATCCGTCCAGCCATGCATCCATCCAATTATCCATCCACGTATCCATCCATCATCCGGCCATGTACACTGGGCACTTCTTTGCCCTGGACAGTGTTCTGGAGGCTGGAGACACATTAGAGAAGCAGCTGGACACAATCCCTGCCTTTGCGGTTTGTCAACCCTCAGGGTGGCCAGAAAAGCAGCAAACAAGGGATCAGTGTGCATGGTCTGCTAGAGGGAGCCCAGTGCTGTGGACTCCACACATACGCCAGGGAGCGGATCTGGGTGGGCAGCCAGGATGGTGCCCACACTGAAAGACTGGCTGGCACTGGGAGTGGGGTGGGCTTACAGCTCTCAGGGAGGAAATGCCAGTGCAAAGGCCCTGAGACAGGGGCATGCTTGGAGTGTTAGAGCAACATCAAGAGTCTGAGGAACAGGTTGGGAAAGGGGAAAATGGAGGAGGAAGGCGGCAGGAAGACCTGAGGGACGGAGTCGGGTGCCCAGGGTGGGGTGGGGCTGCTGATGAGGAGCAGACGGTTGTCTTTTGTAGTTCTTGGGTACTGAGTACTGAAGTACTCGGGCATTGTTCACTATTTAGTGTAGCATCTGTCTGTATCGAGGAGCCATAGCAGAGCCCTTAGCCCCTCCCCCTTCCTGGCTCTCCCTCACGTCATGCTAGAGTCCATCTCCAGTGTCCCACGTCGAGTGTATTTCTGCACACCTACGGATCTGAAATCTGCCCAAAGCCCACCATTTCTTTCTGCCCCCGGCACAGTGTGCTGGTGAGGTTGATGTGGGTCATATGGGCAGCTTCCCTGCTGTGCTGAGTGGCCAGGCAACCCCATGGCCTAGCGCACAGTAAGTTCCCTACACAGTAGCCATGGCTCTTACGGGCCGTAGATACGCAGAGCGTGCTTGCTGGGCGCTGGGTCCTGTTCTCAGGGCTTCACAGACAGGAATTTACTTTGTTCTCGTGGCTGTTCTTTAAAGTAGGCTGTTTGTATCCTCTAATTATATAGGAGAGGAAACAGGCACAGAGAGGTAGAGAAACCGCCAAGGTCACACAGTAAGGAAGGGCTGGAGCTGGTTTTGAACCAAGGTGGTTCTGCTCTTGATCCTCGCGTTGAGGAAGGGCTCTGTTACCTCAGATAAAGAGGGGTTCCTCTTTTCTTTTCATCTGGGTAAGGATAGGTGAGGTTGGGGAATTGGCCGCTGAGGAGGGAGCAGCCTGTACAGAGGCCCAGCTGCTGGAGACTCATTTAGGGGTGAAGCAATGGGAGGGGGTGGAGGGAGATGGAGCAAGCAGTGGCCCCTGCTTGTGTGACCATCTTGCTGACCACTGCCCCCACTCCCTCAGTTCATGGAAAGGGAAAGGAGCTGGCGCCTGTGGACTCAGATGGGGGTGGAGCTTAGGATTGCTTGTGCAGTGGGGCCTGGCCACTTGGTGCTTCTGCCCACCCATGTCCCCAAGGGAGATGCCACCTGGGTGTGGGCGGGGAGGAGGGGGCACTGTGTTCCCAGAGTTGAGAAGCAACCAGAGCTGTTGGCAGGGAACAGCGGGCACCGTGGGCAGGGGCCGGCTGGCAGCCCCCCTCAGGGCCCATCCGCCTGCCACCAGTGGGGAGGGGCCACCCAGATGACCTTGAGAGACTGGAAAAAGAATGGAATTTGTTACCTCAGTGTCCCACCAAGATCACTCCCTCGTCCTGAGCCTGTCAGAGATTCTGTGCCCAGACACTGCTGAGGCCCAGAGGAAGTGTGGCCTGCCTAGGGTCACACAGTGATGGGGACCTCCCTGAGCTCATTAATCAGTCACCTTGGGGTGTCCCTTAGGCCTTATGCTAGCAGGTCCTCCACTAAGTCGGGACAGCTCCAACCACCCCTACCTGTCTTCCTTGCCTGTCCTCCCTGCCTCTTTCCGGGACAGCATGGGAAGTAAGTGTTTTCTGGACCCTGACTTTGGACAAAACCACATGGCTGCGGACTGCTGAGACCTCATTCTGGGTGCTGTTAACTCTTACAGGAGGGTCTGTCTCTGCCCCACTGCTCCTGTCTTGCCTAGGAGTCTGCATTGGAGCCGTCCATTTGCTGGGTTCCAGGCAAACCCAACCCAGCTGTGAACTCTTCTCTAAGAGCCTCTTGCAGCCCCTGAGGGCTTGTCGCAGGAGTCACAAGCTGTCACAGGATGGGAACTTAGACTCGTCTGTTTCTCCTCATCTGTAAAATGGGCTTAAGAATGGCACATGGGGGCTAGGCGGTGGTAGTGCACACCTTTGTTGTTCTCTCTCTCTCTCTCTCTTTCTCTCTCTCTTTCTTGTTTTTTTTTTTTATAAAAGATTTATTTATTAAGCATACAATATACTGCTGGCAAGGAAGGCACCAGGTCTCATTACATTACAGATGGTTGTGAGCCACCATGTGGTTGCTGGGAATTGAACTCGGGACCTCTGGAAGAGCAGCTAGTGCCCTTACCCTCTGAGCCATCTCTCCAGCCCCCTCTTTCTTGTTTTTTTGATACTGAATTTCTCTGTGTAACAGCCCTAGCTATTCTGGAACTAGCTCTTGTAGATCCTCCTGACTCTGCCTACCGAGTGCTGGGACTAAAGGCATGTGCCACCACCACCCGGCATGTGTACCCCTCTTTCTGTCTGGTCTCTGTTCCCCTTTGGAAAAATGAGCTGACCCATGATCTTACAGCTCTTGGGCAGAGGGTTGGAAGATAGCTGGGACTTCAGATGGTGACCCAGGCACCTGACTTAGCTTCTTTGAGTATTTCCTGGTAACTCTGCAGACAGACAAGGCTGGCTGATGTTCCTGTGGCCAGGGCCTGGGAGAACTGGGGAGCTGGCAATGAGGGTCAGAGGAAGGTTCCTTGCCAACAGCCTGTGGGCTAGGGTACAGCCCTCCAAGAATGACATCTAAGGAGGTTTTTAAGGACTTGTCTAGGATACCCCAAACCATGGTGCTCCCCTGTCCTGACTAGGTAGGTGCCTGTGGGGACCCCTGCACTGCCCAATCTGTCTGCCACCCGCTACTCATTCCTACATGGCAGGCACACCTACTTTCCAGTGCTCAGCGGTGCTCTGGTGTTCCTGGCCTTGCTGAGAACAGCCTAAGGCAGAATGAGCAATGGTAGATGCAGGCCCTGTTGGTGCCTTCACCATGGGATGTCCCTGTGGGTCCCAGACAATCTATGCTTGCTTCCTAATGCTGTCTCTTAGCTGCTGGGTGACCTTAGGGAAACAGCTGAGCCTCTCTGTGCTCTAATTTTCTCATCTACAGAAAGGAGCTGACCACACAGGGTGGGGCGGGACATCCCGGATCCATGCGTGGAGTGTTGTCCCTAGGAATCACCCTCCTCTGAGAGCCCCCAATTTAGATAGATTATGGGGTTTGTCCTTTGGGCTAGGGGGAGAGAAGGGAGGGCTGAAAGTGCTGGGTGACTTTGAACAGTCAATCCCTCTCCTGATCTGTGGGATGGGGGCCAGGTGAGGCTCTGCTGGCCACAGTGCCCTCTGTGGTTCTTCCTTTGTGTGTTCCATCCCTTGGCTGCAGCCAGCTGGTATGTAGCAGGTTTCAGCCTGGTGACCTTCAAGGATGGGTAACGGAAAGACTGCTTTTGCCTGAGACCCCACTCTATTGTGGGGACCCTGCTCCTCCCCGCAGCCCTTCATGGGGCTGCCTTTGCAGGAGGCCTGTCTGCTCTCCGCAGCTCTCGCATGCACACCCACTCTAAGGCTCTGGGTGGCTAGGACAGTCACCTGGTGTCCATAGTAACACTGATCGCTGTCAGAGACTGCGGCTTACCACAGCCATGTGGAAGTCACTGACGAACATCCTTCTGCAGGACAGAATACAGAGGCTGAAGGCACTGAGTGATCTGTGCCGCCATGACAGGCTGAGCCAGGATCTGATCGGAGGCAGGTAAGCTGGGTGTGTGTCAGTTTCTGTCTGTGGGAGGGGTTGTGTGTCTCATGTAGTCTAGGCTGATCGTGAGCTATGTTGTAGCTCACTAGCTGTAGTTGGAGCTACCTCCAACTGGCTGGGTAGCCCAGCTCACTATAACGCACAGGCTCACCTCCAACTGACTGTATAACCCAGGCTGACTTACAATTTACGGTGGCCTAGGCTGGCCTTCAGCTCACTGTGTAGCCCAGGTTGGTCTTGAACTCATGATCTGCCCAGGCTGGTCTTGAACTCATGATCTGCCTCTGCAGTTGTGATTTGGGTAGTGTTAACAGAGTGTCTTTTGGAGAAGCAGTAGCTGTGTGTTCTACCCTCCCTAGATCCCCTCTCTCTTACCAGACTGGAGATGTTACTGGATTTGAGGCTAACTTATAGAAGTATCAATTTGCCAATCTGTTAATTGAACACTGTTTTCCAGAATAGCTTAAGAAAAAAACCCACAATGTTAGAAGATAATTTCCCGTGGCATTAATCCATCTGAGCAGTCCATTGCATGGTCTCGTCAGAGTTGTTTGGCTCTGTTCACTTAACATATTTTTAAGATCTACTTAGTTAGGGCATCATGTTTCCAGCTGTGCCAAGACTTTTTCTTATCAAATAATATTTCATCGTGTGGATAAGTCCTTATGTCTGTCTGTCTGTCTGTCTCTGTCCTCTGTCTCTCTGTGTGGGTGTGTGGATGTATATACACACATGAACACACTCGGAGGCTGAAGTTTGATGTTTTCCTCAATCACTTGTCCATCTTGTTTTCTGAGGTAGTGTCTGTCACTGAACCTGCACCTCACTGTCCCAGCTAGACAAGGTCGGGAATTCCCCGGGATCTGCCCGTCACTGCCTCCATCCCTGGGATCACAGGCACGTGCTGCCATGGCTGGCTTTATATAGTGCTGGCATCTGAACTCAGCCTCAGCCTTGCACGGCGGGCACTTTGCCCACTGAGCCAGCCATCTCCCCAGACCCTACATGGATCTATTTCTAACACATTAAAATGTTTCTGAGGGCTAGTGAAATGGCTCTATGGGTAAAAATGCTGATAACCTGATTGTGATCCCTGGAGCCCACATTTAGAAGTGACCTCCACATGCACACAGTGTCAGGAGTGCCTCCCCTCCACGACACACACACACACACACACACACACACACACACACACACACACACGCTGTAGGGGCTGGAGAGATGGCTCAGCAGTTGTGAGCACTGGCTGCTCTTCCAGAAGACCTAGGTTCAATTCCCAGCACCTATATGATGGCTCACAACCATCTGAAACTCCAGTATCAGGAGATCCAACACCCTCTTCTGCCCTCCTGAGTGTAAGGTATGTGCAGGGTGTACAGACATACATGCATGCAAAATACTTACATAAAATAATAAATCTCAAAAAATGAATTGTAATAAAAATATCTTTAAATTGACATAAAAATTGTATGTATTTATAGATAATATGTAATTGATTGATTAATTTCTGTGCTGAGACTCCAGCTAAGCAATTGCTCCACACTGAGCCACAACGTGTGTGTGAGTGTGTGTGTGTGTGTGTGTATGTATGTGTGTGTACGTGTGTGCGTGTGCGTGTATGTGTGTGTGTGATCTTGTCTGTCTTAACTTCTCAGTGTCTCTAGCTTAGAATGTTCAGAATCAGTTCATGCAGCTTCTGAAATGTGCAGTGCATTGTTACCTGTTGGCACCCAGCTGCTTGGGGACGGGAACACTGGGACTTTAGTCCTAGAACATTCTGCACACTGATCCATCTTTCCCCATCCCCTGTTTTCTCTTTCCTCTTCAGCCTCTGGCAAACAGTGTTCTATCCCAGCTCCTATGATGTCAACATTTCTTTTAAAAAGATTTATTTTTTTATGTATATAGATGCTTTGTCTGCATGTATATATCTGTACAGCAGAAGAAGGCAATGGATCCCATAGGACTACAGTTATAGACTGTTGTGAGCTGCAATGTGGTTGCTGGGAATTGAACCCAGAGCCTCTGGAAGAGCAGCCTGTGCTCTGACCCGCTGAGCCATTTCTCCAGCCCACGATGGCACCATTTTAAAAAATGTTTATTTCTACTTTAAATATGTGTATATGAGTGTGTATGTGCATGTGAGTGCAGGTTCCTGTGGTGGCCAGAAGAGGGCGTCGTTCCCCTGGAGCTGGAGTTGCATATGGTCGTGAACCACCATATGGGTGCTGGGAACTGAACTTCAGGCCTCTGCAAGAGCAGCAAATACTTTTACTGCTACCTCTCCAGCTCCCGATGGTAACTTTTTGAGGCTCCACATTGTGAGTGAGGTCAGGTGGGCCTTCTGGTGCCTGGCATATTTGACTTTCCACATGTCCTCCACTTCTCTCCATATTGATTCAAGTGACAGCTCCCTCCTTTCTTTATTCATCGGTTGGTAGATATTGGACTGTTTCTTGACTGTTATGAACTCTGCTGTGACAGACGTGGAAGTTACCATGTCCCTCTAATGTATAGTTTTATTTTGAAACTGGTGGGCAGTTTTATTGGAATTTGAGAGACAAACAACAGGATAGGCAGGCTGAAGACCTCAGGTGCCAGGAGGAGGGAGATGGATAAGAATAAGGGAAAACCGTGCTTCCTGAGTTGGAGGCCAGGAATCCAGGTGGGCTCTGTGATGGATATCGGGCAGCCAGCTGCACAGAGTTAGGAAACTGCAGATGAAGCAAGGATGCCCAACAGTGCCCGAGTACCAAACCAAGGAAGATGGAAAGAGGAGAAAGACAAACTTAGACTTTCCAAGTGGAACTTGGGCAGTGGTTGGGCACAGACATGAGCTCTAAGCCTAGCGTGGCTCCTCCCGTTGTACCCAGCAGGTGTACACTCTAATCACTTGTGCATCTGATGGGCGTTGGGTGGTTTCAGTGTGAGGCCGCAGTGAATGTTGCCCTGTGTGCTTGTATCTTGTAATTGCTGCTGATGTGTACTTGGGAGTGGACTTCCTGGATGCCGTGGTCAGTCTATCGAACCTTTTAAAGGAAAGCTATACTGTTTTTCCAAGGGCTGCATTGCTTGATGCCCCACAACAAGAGAGGAAGATCCAAGCGCCCCATGTCTTGACAGTGCTTGGTGCTGGCTGCCTTTCTGATGACAGATGTCCTGTGGGTGGGACTCAGCATCTCACATGACTGACTTGCCTTTTCTTGTGGGTGCTGGCAATGCGCTTTCTGTATGTCGGCTACAGGCTGGTTCTTGGGAGAAATGTCTGTTTGTGTCCTTTGCACGTTTTAAATTGGATTGTGATTGTTGTCCAGTTGTAATGCTAGGGTTCACACCTAGGACCCCGCCCCCCCCGACTCATGCCAGGCATGCACTCTGCCACTTAACCCCCAGGCCAGGATTTTTTCTTCTTTAAACTTTCACTTGTGTGTGTGTGCGCATGAGCACAGGTGCCCTCCAGGCCAGAAGAGGTTGTCAGTTCCCTAGAACTGGGATATCAGTGGTTCTGAGCTACCAGACATGGGAACTGAACTCTGGTCCTCTGTAAGGACAGCAAGTGATCCTAACCACTGGGCCATCTCTTCAGCCTTAGAATATTTTTGTTTCATTTTGTTTTTCGAGACAGGGTTTCTCTGTGTAGCCCTGGCTGTCCTGGAACTTGCTCTATAGACCAGGCTGGCCTTGAACTCACAGAGATCCTCCTGCCTCTGCCTCCAGAGTGCTGGGATTAAAGATGTGCACCACCGCCGCCCAGCTAGAATTTATTTTTTAAACATTGATTTTTTTCTTCTCTCTCTCCTCTCTCTTTCTTTTTCTCTTTCTCTCCCTCCCTTCCTTCCCTTCCTTCCCCTCCTTCTCTCCCTCCTTCCCTCCCTCCCTCCCTCCCTCCCTCCCTCCCTCCTTTCCTTCCCTCTCTCTTTGTCTCTCTATCATGTGGGTCCTGGAAGTTGAACTCAGATCTTTGGACTTTACCCCTCTGAGCCATATTGATGGTCTAGGTTTCTTTTTATCTTGTAGATATAAATCCTTGTTACCTGATTAGGGAATATCTTGTTGCTTTGGGTTGTCTTTCCTTTTAGACAGGGGTCATCTTAGCTGCTTTTCCTGCAGCTCTGACAAAGCACTCTGTCAGGAGCAACGTAAGGGAGACAGGGCTCTGGTTTGTCGCTCAGGAGCACAATCCATCATGGAAGGGAGTCAAGGTGCAGGAGCGTGACCCGGCTGATACTGTTCATCCACAGTCGGGAGGCAGAGAGGGTGTATGCAGGCTGCTGCCCAGCTCTGAGTCCAGGACCCCAGCCAGGGAATTACCACCCTTAGTGGGCATGTCTCCCATCAACTTTCCCACCAGCCTGTCTTCCTAGTGAGTCTAGATTCTGCCTAGTTAACACTTAACACTAGCCATAACTTGCTATACTATGTAGCCCAGGCTAGCCTCTAATTCACGGTCCTCCTGCCTCACCCTCCCACTTGCTGGGCTTCCAGTCCTGCTATTCCTCTCCTGGCTCCTCTCTTTGCTTTGTTAAGACCATCAAGATTTTAAGTGGCACACATGCGGAGCTCAGAACAGGTTTGGGGAGCCAGTTCTCTGCTGCTTGTGTGTGTGTTCTGGGGATGGAACTGAGTTCATCAGGCTTAGGAACCAATTACCTTATCTGCTGAGCCATCTTGTCAGCCCCGAAGCTGTGTTTCTGGTGCTCTGTTCCGTCAGGTTGTACCGCTGTGGGGGCTGCAGTCCACGCCGTAGTGATGCCCTCAGGTCTATAATGTTTTGAAACTAAGAGGTGCATTTCCTCAAACTGTTTTCCACTTCAGGATGGCTTTGACAATTCTGGGGTCTCGACTCTCCATATATATTTTTAAGTCAGGTTATCAGGTTTTGTAGAGAAGTCGGCTAGGACTCTGGCAGGACTGTGCCACCTCAGTTGATCAGGTGGGAGTATTGCCATCTTTTTTTGGTTTTCCGAGACAGGGTTTCTCTGTGTAGCTCTGGCTGTCCTGGAACCCTGTAGACCAGGCTGGCCTCAAAGTCACAGAAATCTGTCTGCCTCTGCTTCCTGAGTGCTGGGATTAAAGGCGTGTGCCACCACCACCCCAGCATGGAGTATTGCCATCTTTTGTGTGTGTGCAAGTGTGCACAGGTGCGCATGCATGTGTATGTGGCGGGATGAGGTTCCTTAGGTGTCATTCCTCAGGTGCCATCTACTTTGTTGACTGAGACAGGCTCTCTCACTGACTTTTGGCCTCTCCATAGGCAAGGCTGCTGCAAGCGAGCCCCAACTGCTTCACACAGCGGGGCTTCCAGGAAGTGGGCGCTGGGGCTCAAACTCAGGTCTTCATGGTTGTATGGCAAGGTTGCTGACAGCATCCCCCCCCCCCCCGCCCACATTATTTGCTCTCTGACCTGTGAACAGGATAGCTTTCCTTTAATTAGCTCTTTAATTTCTTGGAACAAGTTCCTAACTCTTGGGAGCTTAGCTCTTACCTTTCTTTTGTTGATCTTGTTCTAGATTCTTTCTTTCTCTCTTTCTTTCTTTGTTTTTTTTTAATTTAATTTTATTTTTTTATTTTTTGAGACAGAGTTTCTCTGTGTAACAGTCTAGCTACCCTGAAACTCGCTTTATAGACCAAACTGGCTTCAAACTCACAGAGATCCTCCTCCCTCTGCCTCCCAAGTGCTGAGATTAAAGGCGTGTGCCACCACTGTCTGGCTAGATTCTTTCTTATTATGGGATATTCTTTTCTTACTTTCATTTTTGGTTTATTAGTTGCTAATGTCTCGAAATGCAGTTTCTGTATTTTGTGGGACTGTGGATAGAACCCAAGGCCATGTGCATGCTTGGTGAGCACTGTACCTTTAAGCCACACTTCAAGCTCAATTAAAAAAGGTTTTTAAAATTTTTATTTTGTGTGTGCACATGTGTGCATGTGCCAGGGCATGTAAGCGGAGGTCAGAGGACACCTTTTGGGAGTTGGTTCTGTCCTTCCTCCATGTGGGTCCTGGAGACTCCATCAGAATGTGTGACTGAGGCTTGGCACTCGAGGCCATCCTGGGCTACCTGAGATGGTCTCAAAAGAAAACCAACAAGCAAACCAACAGTGTCATCTGCAAGCCGAGGTAATTTGCCGCCTTCCTTCTTAGCCTGAGCGCTTTACATGTTGCTTTCCTCAGCTGCCCTGGCTGGAGCCCTAAGTACAGTTCCAAACAGACGTGCGTCTGGGGATGTCTGGGCTTTCCTATCTGTCTGTCACCATTAACACCACGTGAGCTGTGGCTTTTGTAGATGTCCTCTGTCAGGTGAGGTAGTTCCCTACTTTCCTCCTACAGCTTCCTTGTCTCTTCCTCTCCCTCATCCTCTTCTCCCCCCTCCCTGCCCCGTGCTATTCAATAGACTCTCACGGTGCCCAGGATAGCCTCAAAACTTGTGATCTTTCTGCCTCTGCTTTCTGGATGTTGGAATCTCAGGTGTGACCCAGTGCTTTGTGTGTGTGATTTGTGGTGAAAGGGTGTGGGCTTACATCAGACATCCTGTCCATGTGTTTACATCACCACACGCTGATGTCATCATGTGGGTAATGGAACCTAACGTGTACCCTGGGATAAAGGGATGCTTGGCCTGGTGTAGTCTCTTCCCTATGCGGCCGGAGGCAGTTTGCTGGTTGTTTGTGGACAGCTTTACCTCCGGATTCTGAGATGTTAGTCTGCTGTTTGCTTATGATGTCTTTGTGGCGTTCCAGTGTCAGGGAGCCCTGGCTTCGTGGAGTGAGTTGGAGATGTGCCCTGATGGAGAACTGACCTTAACTCTCCCCGAGTATCTGGTCCAGTCCACCACTGAAGCCTCCCAGTTATTCGGCAGAACTCAAGGGAATTTATCAATGAAGCTATCCCCCCCCCCCCTTTTCTTTTGAGACAGTAGTTAGCAATGGTGCTGCTCTTCCAGAGGATCTGAATTTGGTTTCTAGTACCCCATTGGGAGGCGTATGACCGACCACCTGCAACCCCAGCTTTAGGGGATCTGACACCCTCTTTTGGCTTCCATGGGTGGCAGGCACACATGCAGGCACAGACATACACAAATAAAAAATTTGCTGGTTTGGGGCCAACAAGGTGGCTCAGCAGACACTTGCTGCCAGGTCTGACAACCTGAGTTCAAGCCCCAGGACCCACGTGGTGGGCGATTTGACTTCTACAGGTTGTCCTCCGGTGGGGAACCCGATGCCTGAGTCTCCTCTGCCCTTCGAACAAGTTTTCATTATGTAGCCCAGGCTACCCTCAAGCTCACGGCTCTCATGCTTCAGCCTCCAGATGCAGGGATTACAGGCAGGCGTCGCCACACCCTGCTCATTTTGTTTCTTTAAGGGTTGTGATAATCTGCTTTCATCCCAACCTGGGTATTTTGAGTCTTTTTTTTTCTTTCTTGTTCAGTGGCTATTGCTGACCTTTTCAAAGGCACTAACCCGCCTTTGCTGGTTCTTCCCCGTTTCCTGCCCTATCATTTCCACACCAAGCTTTATTATTTCTTTCACCTGCTTACCCACGCTTGGTTTGTTTAGACAGTGGCGGGTCACTGTATTGATTGGAGACCTCCCTTTTGGGGCAGAGGCATTTACACTGCAAAGTTCTCTGTTTACTGCATCAAGACTCTTGCTGTGCTGTGTGGTCACTTGCTTTTCTAAGTATTTTCTGACTGTTTTTGTGTTTTCTCCCTCAGGATTTTTCACCTGTGAGCCCCGCCCCCCGTCTCTTTCTGTTATCGATTCGTTTTGCTCTGCCCTGACTGGAAACATGCTCTGTATGATTTTGTTTCTTTTAAATTTATTGAGCCTTGTTTTACGGCATAGCATATGGTCTGACTTGGAGAATGCGCCTTGCCTACTGGAGGAGCATGTGGGTTCTGCTGTTGCTGGTGGCTGGTGTGGTTCAGCGTGTGCCTGTCTGTTGAGTCTTGTGGTGTATTTGAGGCTCCCTCAGTTTGCTTTTCCTGTGAACTGTCTGCGGTTATTTTTTCAGCTTGTGTGAACTCTTTATATATAAAGAAAACGCTCTTGTCCATCATACGAGCTGCAAATGTTTCTCCTAGTTTAAATTTGTTTATCAAGCCAGACAGACTTTTTTTCTTCTTTTCTTTTTTTCTAGGTTTTTTGAGACAGGGTTTTTTTCTGTAGTCTTGGCTGCCCTAGAACTCACTCTGTAGACCAGGCTAGCCTCCAGTTCACAGAGATCCACCTGTCTCTGCTTCCTGAGTGCTGGGGTTAAAGGTGTATGCAGTCTATCACTAGACCCAGTCTTTTTTTTTTTTTTTTTTTCCTAGACAGAGTCTCTTTGTAGCTCGAGATGACCTTGAACTCACCATCTTCCTGCCTCTTGAGTGCTGGGTTCACAAATGTGTGCCTCTACATTTTAAGTTTCTATGTGGACTGTTTTATCTTCTTTTTCTAAAGAAACTTAAGTCTTTAAAATATTACTTATGCTAGGCATTGTGGTGCACGTCTTTAATCCCAGCACTCAGGAGTCAGAGACAGGAGGATCTCTGTGAGTTCAAGGCCAGCCTGCTTTACTTGGTAAGTTCCAGGACAGCCAGGATTATGTAGTAAGACCTGTGGCAAAACAAAAACACAAAAGCAAACACAACAACCAAAAATTTGACTCACAAAAAAAAAAAAAAGAAAAGAAAAGAAAAAAAGAAAAAAAAATCAGGCTTGAAAGATAGTTAAGAGCACTGGCTGCTCCTCCAGAGGACCTGGGTTGTTTCCAGCACCACGTGGTGGCTCACAGTTCCTGTATTCCAGTTCCCGGGGACCCAGCGTCTTTCTGTGACCTCTTTGGGTACAAGGCACAACAAGGTACACATATGTACACGAAAACAAATGCATAAAATAAAAATGTATTTTATAAATTCCATTAGGGTCTTTTTTTCAGTTTTTATTTTTGGAGACAGGGTTATAGTATGTAGCTCTAATTGGCCTGGAACTCACTGTGCGACCAAGTTGGCCTTGAAGTCACAGAGATCCACCTGCTTCGGCCTTCTGAGTTCAAGTCTGGCTTGCAGGTTTTATGGGAACAATGCTGTTTATACGCTAAGCTTTCCTTGTTTCCTTCTCCACACTAATGGTGTGTGAATAGGTTTCTGACTTTCAGGTGACAACTTAGCTTACTGTCCTTGTGTATAATTTACTTTGTGTGTGACTGCTTTTCAGTGTATTCTTTTTTAAAGGTGTATATATATTTTTAAATTATGTGTCTGTGTGTGGGTATGTGCACATTAGTGCCAGTGCCACATAGAGGCCCCTGGAACCAGGTGTGTGAGAGCTCTCTGGGAGTGTAGGTGCTGGGAACTCAGTGGGGTCTCTGCAAGGCAGTGCACACTTTTAACCCCTGATCCAGGTCTCTAGAATGTCGTCTCTTGTTCTCTCTGGCCTCCGTACTGTCTACGGACTGGGACTCTCTGATCCCTTTCCTGGTCCATCCCTTGCTGCTTGGTGAGGCTCTGGGAGGTCCTTGTCTGATGGTGACAACATGCAAAAGGGGTCAGAGGTCAGGACAGGTCCACAGAAATGACGCCATCAGGAGATACTGGCCGGTCACTTCGCACCTGCTGAGCCACTGTCCTGCATTCTCCCTACAACAAGCTTGATTAAGCAGGAACAATCACGCCATTTCAATTTTGGAGGGGTAAACTGAGTCCTGTCTAGTCTATGTGCTTAGGAAAAGGTGAGCTGGCACCTGCTCCTGGCATTGTAGCCCCAGACCTGTGATCACTCTTTGACTCCTGTGGTATCTCGGGAGATGGCGGCCATCCACATGGTGAGCAGGGTCCAAGGGCATGTCTGGCACCCTGTCTTTCCTCTGTTGCCTTGGGCCAGGCTCTGGCTTCTCTGAACCTTGGTCTCATCTTTGATGGGTCCAGCCATGTTTTACTTCACTATGTTGTAGGGACAATTGGGGATCCCTTGTGAGCACCCAGCTTTGTGTTTAGCATTCAAGGCCCCTCCAACCCCTCTTGTGCTGGTCCTCTGTTCTCTGTAAGGAGAGTGTTTATCAGAAACTGATGCTGCCCTGTCACACGGACTGTTAGCTCCAGATGTTAGGCTTATTATCAGCCCTGTCTGTCTGTCTGTTTGTATTGTGGCGCTAGTGATAGAACTGGGGGCTCATGTGTGTAGGTGAGCATCCTCCACTGAATCGCACCCCAGCCCATGCCCATTTGAAAGGTGGGAAACTGGGAGGGCATCATGGCTTGTGGAGAAGGTTCAGTTAGATGCAAAGCCACACCCCCCTGCTCTGCCTGGCCTTCCTCACCCTGAGAAGAGGAAACAGGTCTTCAGAAGAGAGCTATCGTGAAGGAGTGTGAAGTCCTGGGTAGTGGGAGGCTGGGCAGTGAGTACCATACCCAGAGAAGATCAGTGGACCCTGGGCCAGCCACTTAGGCCTCAGTATAGGGGGATTGTGGGGAACTCTCAAAGGTTCTTAAGTTCTCAGTGGTCTTGGATTACTTGCCTAGTGAGCCCAAGACTTGGGATTCCATCCCCAGCACTCAGATCATAGTTATAATCGTGAAACATAATTTCCAGATGGCACCTGACACAGCATCTAAAGTAAAAAGGGGATTTTCCTCTTCCTCCTCCTCCTTCTCCCCCTCCTCCTTCTCCTCCTCCTCCTTTTCTTTTTTGGTTTTTTGTTTTTTCAAGACAGGGTTTCTCTGTAGGTTGGCCTCGAACTCACAGAGATCCATCCACCTATCTCTGCTTCTTAAGTGCTGGGATTAAAGGTGTGCACCACCACTGACTGGCTCTCCTCCTCCTCCTCCTCCTCTTCTTCTTCTTCATCATCATCATCATCTTCTTCTTCTTCTTCTTCTTCTCCTCCTCCTCCTCCTCCTCCTCCCCCCCTCCCCCTCCTCCTCCTCCTCTTCTTTTATTTATTTTTATGTGCATTGGTGTTTTGCTTGCACGAATGTTGTGTGAGAGTGTCAGATCCCTGGAACCGGAGTTAAAGACAGGTATAAGCTGCCATGTGGGTGCTGGGAATTGAAGCCAAATCCTCTAGAACAACAAGCAGTGCTCTTAGCCACTGAGCCATCTCTCCAGACCCCAGTTGTTTCTTTAGAACCCCTGATGAACACCCAGTTCTTACTCATTTTCTGTGGAGATCATTAGGCCTGTGTGGTTTGCTGAGATGCCTCTGGCTTTAGAGTAGGCATGAAGGGACACCATGATTGTGTCTTTGAGGATGGCAGGGCCCTGGCTTGAGGGATGGGGCTGGGTTGGGGCAGGTTATATATTGGAGGAAGATTTTGGAGTTTCCTCAGGGTTCCATGCTGTAGCAACCAGACAAGGCTCACCTAGGGCACTGCTTGCAAGTGTTGGTGACAGGCTGAGCTGCGGGGGAGGGGGGGGAGGGAAGGGGGGCAGGCTTAGGGAGATGCTGGGCTAGGTGGGCCCAGGGCCATTGGTACTGGGATGTGGCAGGGGTATGGAAGCCCTCACTGTCTTGGAGTTAATCATGAGCCTGTGGTCAGGCATGCGCCTCACAGGAAAGGGCCACCTTCCTCCTGGGACCTCAACTTTCCAGCTCACATCCTGCACTGTTCCCCTTCGGCCCTCCAGGACCTATCTCTACTTCATAGCCTTCAAGTGGCGGAAGAGATGGGGGCCCCCTCAAATGGGTGACTCATGGTGACTGGGCAGATGTCACAGCCCTACTCCAGGGAGCCTGAGGTCTGGATCTGAATTCCAGGAGAGGCACTCTACAAAAGGAGCCTCAACTCAACCCTGCATGCACGCTCCCCCCCAATACTGCTGAATACTGCTGAAAGCTTTGTTAGTGTACTCCCCACCTACTGTAGAGAGAGAGAGGTCCTGAGGGGGCCCTGAGCTCCTGCAAGACCACTCAGGCAGCCCTTCTCCCTGCTTGTCCTGTGGACCTCACTGCTGTCACCCCCATCTTTTCACTCTTGCTGTGTAACTTCAGCAACTTCTTCAGCTTCTCTGTGCCTGGGCCTCTCCATCAGTGAACTAAGGATGCTGTTAATGTTCACATCCTAGATGCTCACGAGGATCCAGTGTTTGCCAAGAGCTTAGAGTGGGCCCAGCTTGTGGAGGGTTTGGACACCAACACCCAGTGTTCCTCGGTCTCTAACGTGACCTTCTCAGTGACAAAGCAGGGTGCAGCTTTGTAAGACTGTGCTCAGTCGAACATTTTCAGAGTAGCCTGTCTGTCTTGGGTGCTGCTCTGAGAGGGAGCCTAGTGTCCAAGGAGCTTGGTGTCCATTGCCCCTCCTAGACAGAAATCCCCAAGTCCACTTGAACTGGTTACCATGCTTAGAGGCCGGTACAGGCCATCTGTGTTGAATTCCAGGTGATTCTCTCATCCATTCGCAGTGGTCCGTGCTGCGGACCCATGTGCAGAAGTTCCACAGGCCACCTGCAACAGCAGCCCGCAGATTCTTTTCAGACATCTCCATGCACGTGAAGCGGCAGAAAAGGATTTCAGGATGGGTTGGTGTAAAGCAGAGTTGAGTTTATTTAGGAAAGAATTTGAGGTTTGGGGAGGCTAAAGAGATGGCTCAGCAGTTAAGAGCATTTACTGCTCTTCCAGAGGACCTGGGTTCAATTCCCAGCACCCACATGGCAGCTCACAACTGTCTGTAACTCCAGTTCTAGGGGTAAAGTAAAAATAAATTTAAAAAAAAAGAGGAGGGGAGGGAGTGGGAACTTGGATTGGTATGTATAATGAAAAAAAAAGATAGTTTGTTTTCTTTTTAAAAAAAGCAAAAAAAGGAAAAAAGAAAATGGCAGGTTTATCTAGAAGCAAAGAAAGGTCACACTCAAAGGTCATGTAGTCTTGGGCCTTAACTGTGGTTCATTGCTAGTTTGGTGTTTACTTCTTATTGTGTGTGTATGATCTAAGTGACTGTGGGCACATGCATGCCACAGCAAGCATGTGGAGGTTAGAAGACAACTTTTGGGGTCCCTCCTCACTGTAGTTCTGTGGCTGGAGCTCTGGTTGCCCAGCTCCACAGCGGCCTTTACTGACGGAGCCGTATCCCTGGTCCTACTTTTGGTCGTTGTTCTTGTTTTGGTTTTGGTTTTGGTTTCTGAGACAGGATTTCTCTGTGTAACTTTGGCTATCCTGGAACTCACTCTGTAGACCAGGTTGGCCTTGAACTCACAGAGATCCACCTGCCTCTGCCTCCCAAGTGCTTGGGGCTAAAGGCGTGTGTCACCACCGCCCAGTTACTTTGGGTTCTTATTGGAAATACCTCTACAAAGAAGGGAAGTTAACTCTGTTGGCAGCCTGCACTGCAAACTACAGTTGTGCTGGAGTTATTGACTTCTGGCTGAAGAGACTTGGATAATTTGTGTGAGGGTTTCCTTTCTTTTCCCACAATCCCTCGGTTTCCCCTGTCTGTTCACCCTAGACTCAGAGGGCACTGAGTGTTGCTGGCCCTTCTGCTGCAACCCACTCCTGGGCTATCTCCCAACCTTGCTTCCTCCTCAGCTACCTGGGTTTATATAACTGCATTAACCACAGACAACTCCTACTCCACACACCAGCCAGCATTGCAGCCTGTGGCCCAGGTCCTCTTGGGTTTGCCTTAAAGGGCCCCTCCTTGACTTCTCTGTATACTGGGAGATATGTGATTCCCTTGGTTAGTGTAAAGTCTCAAGAGCAGGGCCTATACCCATGTTCCACCTCCTCCAAAGAAGGGACATGCATCTTCCAGGGCCTGGTTTTCCCCCTCCCTTCAGACACATCTGCCAAGAGACATTCTTGATCCCCTCCAATGATGGGGGGCGCACTGTGCAGTGTTCATTCCAAAGAAAGCTCTCGCTCTCAGACAAGTTTTGTATGTAGTAAATAGATTTTATTTTAAAATCTGTTTTGTGTTTTGTATTGTCTCTCAAAGTCCTTCTGGGACAGTTAGCCAAGGACCTGGTGTCCAGGAACTGGACAACTGCCCAGGGGTTGAATGGGTCAACAGGGCTGACTTCTAGCAAGCCAGGCTGTAGGGAAATCCATGATCAGAAGACTCCTCAGAACACTGAGTCTGTGGGTGCTGGTGGCCACAGGCCTGGAGGGAATGGGTTGCCATGGAAACAGGCCTTCCCTGGCTGCCCATTGCTGGCCTGGCCCTCAGGAGTCTCTGATGATTTCTTGGGCCTTTGGGCAGGTCTCCCCAGCCCCACATTCTCTGAGTTTGCGTGTCAGCCTAAGCCACACCCCCTGATGTGCAGCCCCATAGCTCTGAGAATAAAGGACTAAGGGGTCCCAGTGGGGAGGAGCCGCAGAGCTGGGCTTGGTACTGAGGAGACTTGTTCTGCTACTGTTCTTTGAGGAGATCTGGTTCAATGCTGAGGCCGTCTGCATCCCAGGGGTTCCAGCCCTTCCCACCCCCGGTGGCACATCCAGAACACATGTCAGTGACCCGGTGTGCAGCGTGACCCCTGCTATGGCCCATCTGGTCATGCCATAGCTCTGTCACATAAAGGGAAAAGTGATGTAGTGGATGACACCCAGTGTAGACCAGACAGCTGAGACCAGAACCGAGGAGTTGGCTTCTGAGCCTTCCAGCCTGCGGTCACCTCCCTTTCTCTCATTCCCAGAATGTTTTGAACCAAAGGGTGTTTGGCAAGGGGAGGCTTCTAACGGCCCTCAGCATGAGAGCTCTAACAGTTTCCATGTTCACATCCCCACAGAGGCGCTGCAGATGCGGACATTGGGGCCCAGAGAAGGGGAGCGACTCGCCTAGGGACGCACAGCAGGAGAGGCGGACCCCAGACGCCCCAGCTGGTGTTTGTGCCAAGCCCGAGGCTGTTCCCCAGATCCACTGGGGTAGCCTTGCTGCCCACCAGGTGAGCGGAGATGAGAGATGGGAGCCCCAGCCCAGTCTCCTGGGGTGGGCACGAATGTGGAGGAGCATAGCAGGGTATTGGATGCCATGGAACCTTCAACATGGCTCCTTCTGGGGGCTTCATCTTTGGACTCAAATTTCTCTCACCACTCATCATTCATTTGACTGTTTATTAAGCACCTGCTGTGTACCTCACTCTGTGCACACCAGTGAACAATAGTAGGAATTAAAGGAAGAGGGGGTTGCATGTATGTAGCCATGGGGGCTACAGTAGTCAGGGGGCTCATGATAGGATCTGGGGGGCCCCTCCTAAAAGAGGTGGCTTGAAATATTTTTATTGCACTTTATTTATTTATTCTATGTGCTTGTGGTGTGTGTGTGTGTGTGTGTGTGTGTGTGTGTGAGCCATGGCATGTGTGAAGGTCAGAAATCTGAGGACAATTTGCAGGGTCATCTCCCATCTCTTTTTCCACTATGTGGGTCCCGGGGATTGAACTGAGGTCAGCAGGGTTTACAGCAGGTGCTTTTACTTGCTGAGCCATCTCCCCAACCCAGTGACCTTTGAGCTGAGAGTTGATGCTGTCCTGGTGAAGCTGTCAGGGAACAAAGTTTGCAGAGGTCCTGTGGCTGGAGGGAAGGCCGGTGGCCATCCCTCCGTCAAACCACATACTGTATGTACTGCTGCTGCGATCACCACATTTAGCGCCTCCCGACCAGCCGGTGATAGACAACTGGTCGGACTTAACCGAGCCCCTCCTGTCTGCTGGGGACACAGATATGACTCAGGGTCTCTGCGCAGAAAGATTGAAACTGACTTTGGGTAGCAGTGGTCAGCTCTTGCTTGGTTCCAAGGTACCAATAACACGCTCATTTTACAAGTGAAGAAACTGTGAGGCCAGCTCTCCCAGTCGGGCTTTTTCCTTCTCAGGACCTCAGTTTCCCCATTTGCCGAGTGGATGGGGTGGGTCCTTGTCTGTCCCCAGAGGCTCCCCTCTACCTCGAGGTCTTCTGTCGTCCCCAGCCAGGACCATGGGCAGCAACAAGAGCAAGCCCAAAGACGCCAGCCAGAGGCGCCGCAGCCTGGAGCCCGCTGAGAACGTGCACGGGGCTGGGGGCGCTTTCCCCGCTTCGCAGACACCGAGCAAGCCAGCCTCCGCCGACGGCCATCGAGGGCCCAGCGCCGCCTTCGTGACCCCCGGGGCGGCCGAGCCCAAGCTCTTCGGAGGCTTCAACACCTCGGACACTGTCACCTCCCCGCAGAGGGCGGGGCCTCTGGCAGGTCGGCTCTCCCCTGCCCCCCTTGCTGTGTGTCTCTGGGTCCTGGGGACTTAGTTTACCGGGGGCTGCGCGTGGGGAAGAACTCGTAAACTGGAAAGCGGGGTTCCTGCCGCTTTGGGGACTGCCGGGTTCATAGCATAACGGGTTCCGAAGGAGAGGACTGTAGGGAACCCTGAGGTCCGAAGGGAAGAACCACCCTGGACCGTCTAGCTGCCGCCTCCAATCCAGCCTTTGTTCCCTGCTCCGTTGTGCGGTGGCCCGAGTGCGCCCCTGCGCCCTCTGTTGGCGCTGCGAGGTGCCGCAGCTCCGACACTGAGAAGCTGAGCTGGGTGACTCACGCTCCTGCCAGATGAGTGCAGGGCTACACACCCACTCGTGCAAATCCTACGCTTAGACCGAGCCACACGCACGGCTGCACACCCACACGGGCACATCCCACGCTCAGACACAGCCACACGCACGGCTGCACACCCACACACGCAAGCATTTCTCATGGCCAGACCCAGCCATGTTATGTGTCCACACTGGGCATGCGCCCACATTGAGTGGCGATACCATGGAAATGCACACAATGTACCCTGTGCTGGAGATACAACTAGGCCGGACACCGGCAATACAGTACACACAGATGCAGGTGTGCTTACACCTCACACACTCAGATGCTGCTATGCACCTGCAGTCATTGTTTGCACACGGATGCAGACGGTCGGGTGCCCAGCCCCACAGCTCACCTCAGGCGAGCCTTGGACAGGCTGCCGACTTCTGCCCGACGCAGCCCAACTACCCATTCGTTCATTTGAGAAGCATTTTGGAGCCCTAGGCAACGGAGGATGGACTGCAAGAGTCCGTGGAACAGCTGTGGGCGAGGAGAGACCCCAGGGGAAGGGCCCTGCAGCTTGGCCCTGATACCCAGAACTTCCTGGTACACATGTATGCTGGGGTCTGAGTAAAGCAAGGGTGTCTGTTCCCCGGGACTTTAGACAGAGACCGCCTAACCTACAGCCACTCAGGGAGGCGCAGGCCCCCAGCTCCCTCCCTCCCTCCCTCCCTCCCTCCCAGGGAGGCAGTGTGGCACTTCTCAGAGTTAGGAAGGCCGCTGAGGAAGGCAGTCTCTCAACCTCAGGGCTCTGATACCTCGCACCCCTCTCTGCAGGTGGGGTGACCACCTTTGTGGCCCTCTATGACTATGAGTCACGGACAGAGACTGACCTGTCCTTCAAGAAAGGAGAGCGGCTGCAGATTGTCAACAACACGTGAGTGGCACTGCCCGGGAATGCACTGGGGGTGTGGACCCGTCTATACCCAGAGCTGCCGGCAGAGGGCGGTGCAGAGCCCGCAGGGCCGCTTCTGCCCTTGGTGGGTGGTGGCCCTCCCTAGACCCTGACCGCTGTCCTCCCTTGTCCTGGGCCCTGCCTTCGCACCTCAGCCTCTCCCTCTCTCTGCTTCTCTCTCGCTGGCCCTTAGGAGGAAGGTGGATGTCAGGTGTGTACCGAGGCCAGGTGGAGGGGGATGCTTCGCTGAGGCTGGGGGCTGCTCTCTGCATGTGCTTCTCCCACTGCCCCTGCGTGTGATCTCCAGCTCCCTCCTGGTCCCTGTCCCTTCTGCTTATCCTGTATCCCACCTGCTTAAGCCAACCTTTCCATCTTCTCCCCACACCTTCCTGTTAGCTCACCTCCTCCCTTTTCGGGTTTGCAATTCCACGTTGAGTGCCAACTATATACAAGACCCAGTGCGTTCTGGAGGCCAGGGAGGGAGGCAGAGTGGTGGGGAGTGGGCTACCCCAGGCCAGGCCAGGGGCGGGTAGAAGTAGGCTGGGGTCCCTGAAAGATGGCCCTAGGAGAGGGGCTGCCGATCTGAGGAAGGACAGTGAGCTATGGCAGGTGAGCAACATCTCTGGGAGGGGGCAGCCGATGGTTGGAGGTGTGTGCTGGGCTGTGGGGAACTCTCCTTGGAGCAGGTAAGGTTTGGAGAGTTTGATTTGGGATGTTCTGGAGGGTAGAGGAATCCCTCTCTGAGAGTCGCACAGGCCTGGCCAAGGAGGCCAGCTTCCCACATCCCCGGCATGCCTCTCTGCTCATGCCTCCTGATCCTTGTGCGTGCATGCTGCTCCTTTTGCCTGACCTATTCCTTCTCCTGTATCCACCTGGTCAACTCCTGTTCATCCCTCAAGATCCAGGGTGGGACTGCCCTCTGGGGCAAAAGCGAGCAGGTGCCATGAGCTGTGCCAGTCTTTCTTGCCCATACCCCTTCATCTGTTATCTCTGACCCTGAGGGCTGCAGTCATAGGGGAGGGGCTGGCTCTATTTTATAGACGAGGAAACTGAGGCTCAGAGTTGTGAAGGCCCTTGTCCAAGGTCACATGGCTACTGGGTAGCAAGCTCAGGATGGAACCTGGACATTTGCTCTCCCTTTCCTAGACTGCCATCTTGTCCCCTTGCTTCTGGGGTCTCAGCCTCTGTGGATTCAGGTTGCTGCGCTTGGCTGTGGACATCAGAGGCCCTTTGATCTCAGTCTCTCTCTGCCATTGACTATGCTGTGTGGCTTTGTTCAAATCATGGCCCTCTCTGTGCCTCATTTTCCCCATTGGGGGGGATGGATGCTTTGGATTGAAAGATTTTAGAGCGCTTTGGACCTGAGTCTGTAGCTTTGGGCAAATCTTCTCCTACTCCATGCCTCAGTTTCCCCAACTCTATAAAGAAAACAATGGTCTCTCTTGCCAGAGTGACTGTGGTTTCCTCCTCTCTCAAATGTAGTTTCCTCAATTGGGGGTGGGAGTCTTGCCTTCTTCCTTGTAGGATGACCTTGGGGGTCAAATAAGACAGGAAACTGTGTGTACCCCAAGAGGGAGAGGAGGTTTGGGCCACGGGTGCTGGGTGAGCTTGCACCCTGCCTGTGTGTCTGTCCTGCACGGCTCCATCTTGAAGGGACTCCTCTGTCCAGCACCAGCAGAGCCAGTATCTGATGCTCACCTGGCCTCTGTAAAGCTGTGTGAAGAGATGCTCAGACATCCAGTGTGTTCCAGCTGGGGCTGTGTGATGTGAGGCCGGGGCCTTCCAGTCTCTGGGCCGGGGTGGGGTTGCTGTGCATCTTCTCAGGGTCAAGGCAGGGGCCAAGGACAACACCAGCTGTCTCACTTGACACCCACCGTACCACCCCCAAGCCTTGCATGGAGATGAGCTGGAGAGCCACTGAGCCTCACGGTACCCGCAGGGAGGCCCCTTCCACGGGACCAGGACCTGGCTTGGCTGTGTGACCTTGCACAGAGCCCTTTGCTTCTCCAGCCTCAGTCTTTCCATCTGTACAGGGGGTTTGGGAAGGGCTGGACCCTATCTCCTAAGCCCTATCTCCTGATCTTCCCTCAAACCTCCAGCCTTTGCCCTGTCCCCTTTGGTTGCTTTGGATGTGAGGCCTCTGGCTGCCCCTTGCCCCGTTCCCAGTGTCCCCAGCACTGCCTGGCTCTCGCTCTCTCCCTTGGCCCCCTGCCACAGCCTCTCACCACCCCCATCTCTACCTCTTCTCTCCGGTTGGGCTCTCGCTTGCTCCTCCCTCCTCTGTCTCTGGACCCCTGCTCCAGCCAGACCTGGTTCACATTCAGATGGCTGCAAAGGTACTTCCGCCCCTTCCCCTCCCACCCAAGCCCAGAACCCGAACCCTGCCGGGAGTCCTCCTCCCTCCTCCCTCTTCCTTCCTCTTTCCTTCCCCTCTTCCTGGGGCAGTTAGTGTAGAGGCCCTGGGCACTGGGGCTCTGCCACCTCATTCCCCATGACTCGCTGTGTGACTTTGGGCACGGCCCAGTTCTCTCTGGTTTCTCTTTCCCCCTGAACAGGGGTAGGCTGCAGGAGGAGGCCTGTAGTTTCAGTTAAGGACCTGTAGGAGTGAGCTATGATTTGGGGCAGGGGCAGGTAGTGCTTGTTTGAAGGGGTAAGCCTGCGCTGTTGCTGGGCTTCAGAAAGGCCAGCCTTGTCTCCACTCGGTGTCAGGGCTCTCAGGGCTTGGGGACATCCAAGGTCTAATCTGGCATCCATCTCCTGTAAACCCTGCTTACCCCTCCTCCTCCCCCAGACAGGGAGCCTCATCCCTCCCTCTCTCCCAAGGCAGCCCTTGGCACCTGCAGGCCGCTATGCACTCTGGACAGTGCCTCTGGGTTCAGTCCTTGGGCTTACAGGGCTCAGTCCTGCTGAGGTTTTGGGTGGTATCCTTCTGGGTCAGTGTGACAGGGAGGTGTGAGTTCCAGGCCAGCTCGTGCTGGCTCGCTGTGGACACAGGCTGGTCCAGCTTCCCTTGCTGCAGAGCCTGGCCATGCACGTGGGAAGGTCAGGGTTGCTGACCCTGCTCCCCTGATGATGTCATTCCTTGCTCCCTCCCACCTGCTCAGAGAGGGAGACTGGTGGCTGGCACACTCGCTGAGCACGGGACAGACCGGTTACATCCCCAGCAACTACGTGGCGCCCTCCGACTCCATCCAGGCCGAGGAGTGAGTATGTTGTCTGGCTGCTGCCACTGCCACCCCTAGCAGTGTCCCTCCTGGGTCTCAGTGGCACCAGTACCCAGGGCCAGCGTTGTGGGCAGTAAACACTAGCCAACCAACACAGATTTGTCCCTCCCGCCCCAGGTGGTACTTTGGCAAGATCACCAGACGGGAGTCGGAGCGGCTACTGCTCAGCGCTGAGAACCCAAGAGGGACCTTTCTTGTGAGGGAGAGCGAGACCACAAAAGGTATGCCAGAGCCATCTGGGACTGGAAACTCGGCTTTGAGGGTATTGTTTCAGCTGGGTATTGGAGGGTGAATAGGAGTTTGGCACATGGGATGGGGAGGAAGAGCCCTTCGGTGGGGGTGATAGCAGGATTTAAATATGGTGCTTGAGGAAGACGAGTAATCCAGAGGTGGTCATGTCACCCAAAAGCTTTCTGCTTTGTTTCTCACACTGGGAGTGGGCACAGGCAATGAGGAGCTCTGAGTGTACACAGCCACACTTGTTCAGGGATGGGCACAGATGCAGGGAGCCCCTCTGTTCCCCTTCCCCCTTTCCCAGGAGCCTTTCCTGGCCTCACCCTTCCCCCACAGTCTGTCTCTGCTCAGTCCTGCCCCTTCTCCTAGCACATCACCATGACAACCAAGCCAGGCTCTTTCCTGTGGGCCTGGGGCTCAGCAGGCGTTAGAAAAGAGCGGGTGCCACAATGTGTGCATGTGCGCTGTTGGGGTTGGGGTTGACCAGCGCTGCTTGGTTCCTGAGGTCCGGGGGTGGGGTGGGTATGGGCCAGTGTGAGCATGTGGTCACTGGGCATAGGGATGTATATGAGGTCCCACTTGGCCGTGGACTTCAGCCGGTGCCTGCTGTATGGACACGATGTGGGCCACCTGCAGAAACCACGACTTCCCAGTGTTGCTTTGAGATAGACAAGGATGGGTCTCAGGTACAGCCCTGCCTGGCTCGCTCAGGTTACCAGAGGATCATCGTATCTCCCTGCCGATGTCCAGTGGGGCTCCAGGGACCTCAGCAGTGGGTGCTGGAGGGGCAGGCCTGTCATATCCCTGGAGCCTGGGCCCCACCTCTGGGGCTCCCTTTCTTCTCTGATGCTACCCCAGATGTCCCTGGCTCTATTTAACAAAGCTAAGAACCCAAGGCTGCCTGGGGCCATTCCCAGACCCCAGCCAGCATTTACAGCATGCTTGCTGAGGTCAGGTGACTCTTCACAGTCCTCTCTTTGTGTAGAGGAGGAAACTGAGGCCTAGAAAGGACAATCAGTGGCTTGTCAGGGTTACACAGTTGGGAGCACACTAGAGATTCAGAGATCCTACCAGGGCTAAGAGTTTGGGGGGAGGGTCCTGCCTTGGGGGTTTCATGCCTGACCTGGCTGCATCCTCATGGCTGCCCTGGAACCTAATCCTCATCATACTGGAAAAGGGTGGGGACTGAACTCACTTTCCCAAGTAAGGGGCACATCAGCAGGGTGCCAGGGACGTCTCCTCCCTGTCTGTCCACAGGTGCCTACTGCCTCTCTGTATCTGACTTCGACAATGCCAAGGGCCTCAACGTAAAACACTACAAGATCCGCAAACTGGACAGCGGCGGTTTCTACATCACCTCCCGCACCCAGTTCAACAGCCTGCAGCAGTTAGTGGCTTACTACTCCAGTGAGTGGCCCCTGGCTGTGGGAACTCACTGGCTGCCACCCCAGGAGGGGCGTGGGATACCATGGGGTGCCTCTTTTCCATCTCCTCCTTCCCTCCCTCCCTCTTCCTGCCCTGCCCCCTCCTCTCCTGCAACTGGTTGGTGAGGAAGGGGCTGCCTTGAGCAAGCTAGAAGGGAGGGGCGGAGAGGCTGGTGGTGGCTGTTTCTGCAGCCCTGAGACTGGTCTGAACCAGTTCCTGGGAGAGGAGGAGAGGGAGGCCTCTTTGATAGAGAACAGCAGGGGGCTGGAGCTGGGGTGCAGACTGTGTGCAGTGACAGGACTGGTGTGTCCTGCTTGCCTGGCATCTGCGGGCATAAGCTACTAAAACTGTCCTCCCAGCCTGGGCCTCTGGCTTCTCTAGAACCCGCTGCCTCTCTGTCCATTTGCCTCTGCTTTGGGGCTCATTTGGTTCCTAGTCCAAATCCACTAGGGCGAGGCTCCAAGCCCTGGTGGCTAAAGGTTGTTCAATACCCGTCAGTTTCTCCAACCTCACTTACCCTCCTCCTGGCAGCTTTTCCAACACCACAGTTGATCTTGTCTTGGTCCCTGGCACAGGCTGTGTGCTGTTTGGGGTACCACCCTAGTTACCCCTCAAGCCAGACCAGGAACCTCTGCGTCTGGAATGCCTTCCAGGGCTCCCAAAAGATTCCCAAAGCTTGACTCCCCCCTCCCAAACTATCCTGTCACATCTGTGGTCCTGAGAGGTGACCAGGGGAGCTTGATAGGTGACTGGGACAAGGGTGACTGTGGCCTCCCTAGGGTAGGCTCCCATAGCTGTCCTTCCCGGTCCTCTGGCCCCGTCCAATCTGATGGACGAGTGAGTGAGTGCATTGAGCAGGGACTTTCGTGTTGTGCACCTGCCTGTGGGGAGTAAAAATAGGCATGTGTTTACCCATCCCCAGAGATGGAGTGTACAGTGTATAGGGCTCTGCCCTCAGGACAGGGAAGCCAGCCTGCTGAGGGACCCTGCCTGAGCTCCATCCCCTGCCTCCATCCTCAGAACACGCCGATGGCCTGTGCCACCGCCTCACTACCGTGTGCCCCACATCCAAGCCGCAGACCCAGGGCCTGGCCAAGGATGCCTGGGAGATCCCCCGGGAGTCCCTGCGTCTGGAGGTCAAGTTGGGCCAGGGCTGCTTCGGAGAGGTGTGGATGGGTAAGGAACACACACCCCTGTCCCCACCCCAGCCAGACAGCTCAAGGACCTTGGGTCCCCCTCTCTTTAATTGTCTCTGCTGAACAGCTAGTCTCCGTTTTTATTTTATTATTGTAATTAACCGTACAGAGTATCACGTTTCCTGGAACACTTTTAAACCCACATGTAACATACTTACTTGCTCATGCCCCTTTACCCTGACTGTGACCCAGCTGGGGTCAGCACTGAGATGGACACACCCGATTCCTTGGAGCCCATGCATGTAAAGACTAGGGGAATTGTGTACCCAGAGCTGCTGGGGCCTAGGCACCACTGTCCTCCAGGGCCGGTGAGTGTCTGGTCAGGTCTTACATCAAGCCTCAGCCTCCTGATGTTAAGCTTCAGGAGGCATCTGCATGTTAGCTTGGCACAGAAGGAGAGAGTGCTGTGGGGAAGGATTAGTGGGAAGTCTGTGTCCCGTTTCCATTTCCCCTCCAACCCTGGAGCCACAGACAACCCAGGTCCCTCTGCCACTAGCTGCTCTCTGGCCACCAGGAGTAGAGGGGGACTGGTTGGGGCTGCAGTGGCTGTACCATTTCACTTTCTCCCTTCTGAGGGTGCTAGAGGGGTTGGGGCCAGGTGGAGAGAGAAAGTCCTGGCCTGTGAAGAGAAAGAGCAGGGGGGTGGGGAAGCCAGCTCCTAAGCTCAGACCTAAAGGAGGGTTTAGGCAGAACCTTGGCAAGTGTGTAGTGGGGATCTGAGAGGGCCTCCCACCTCTCTCTGGGATTGTACACAGACCAGGAATCACCATAATCAGGTCCCCGAGTGACCTGACTCAAGAAGAGCTAGGAGGTGACCTGTGCCACCTCAGATCCAGTCCTGTGACAAGAAGGACCCCAGGCCGACCTGTCAGTTCCCCTGCTTGCCAACACTGCAGAACTCTCATTCTGGTGCCCCCAGTGGCCCCAGACACAGGCCGCCCTCTTGTGTCCCATGTTCTGATTGCTGATGCCTGAAGCACTGACGGTGCCCACCGGGCAGAAACATGGTCACCCACCCGCCAGGCTGCTGTTCTGCTTTCTGGCAACATTCCTGATCAATCAGTGTCTAGTAAGGGTTACGGTCTGTTAGCAGGCTCCAGACACTCATTTCACAGCCCTGGGAGGAGTCTCCATTCTTTGAGTCCATTTTATAAGTGGGAATACAGTCTCAGTAAGGTCCCGGGCCTTGGCTGAACCCATTCCATGAGTTGAGATAGGCACTCATGTAGGCTGGCCTGGCCCAGTGCAACAGAATGGTGGCCTGTACTGAGGTCACTATGTCCCTCTCCCACAGGCACCTGGAACGGCACAACGAGGGTTGCCATCAAAACCCTGAAGCCAGGCACCATGTCTCCAGAGGCCTTCCTGCAGGAGGCCCAAGTCATGAAGAAACTGCGGCATGAGAAACTGGTGCAGCTGTATGCTGTGGTGTCGGAGGAACCTATTTACATCGTGACGGAGTACATGAGCAAGGGTAAGGCCTGTGCCTAGAGCGAGATCCATTTGGGTGCCTGTGCAGGGCAGGGCACGCAAGGGAACTTCCTACTCTGAGCCAACCCTTGCTGAGGTAACCCAGGTTTCCTGAGGGACTGCCTTAATAATACCTTTTCTTAAGGATTACCCTTTTGTCCTACCCCGCCGTCAAGATCCCTGTTGTTGCCGGGTGGTGTGATGGCTTGCACCTGTAATCCCAGTGCTCTGGGGGTTGAAGCAGGAGGATCTTGAGTTTGAGGCCAGGCTAGCTGCATAGACTGTCTCAGTAAACAGCAATGTGGGGTTGGGGATGTAGCTCAGTTGGTAGAGTACTTGCCTAGCACATACAGGCTTGGCCGTAGATTTGACCCCAGCACTGTACCGATTATGCACAATGTCATATATCTGTAGTCCCAGCACTGAGGGGCTAGAAGGAGGAAGATCAAGAGTTCGAGGTCAGCCTCCATTGCATAGTGAGGTAAGCTAGTTGAGACCCTGTCTCAAAACAATATATATGGAGAGAGAGAGAGAGAGAGAGAGAGAGAGAGAGAGAGAAAGAGAGCACCCACGTTCCCTCAAAGTTCCCTGCTGCTCTTAGTGATAGATAGGACTCTTCAGCTCCAGCCTTAGGTAACCACCGGCTGGCAGACTTGGTTCAGATAATATAATGTGTCTTGGGCTTTATACACGGTCTTTTGCATCTAACACCACCCCCAACACACACACACACACACACACACACACCTTACTACAAGGGCCCAGTAGGATTCTTTGGTCTAGCTCCTAGAGTTTTTGCCTTTGAGTAGCAAGCACTGAACTGAGACTTTTTTCCTTACTGGTTGAGCAGGTGGCCAGGGTCTGGGAGCCACAGCTTCCTGCACAGGGAAACCCTGGCAAGGCTAGAGCTGGCTTTCTCTCTGCAGGGAGTCTGCTGGACTTTCTCAAGGGGGAAACAGGCAAATATCTGCGGCTACCCCAGCTGGTGGATATGGCTGCTCAGGTAAGTCTCCCCTCCCACCTTCCCACGCACCTTTAGCTCTCGGGCTCAGAGCGCCCCCTCTAGGAGGCCTGCATTCATCATGTTTAGATCTCATCTTGCCACTCTGGAGCTCTTGCTAATACCTGGGTTGGTAGTTCTGGACCGCACACCATATCCAGGCATCAGAGAGGCAATACGCATAATTAAAAATAAAATATTAAAAGTTTAAAATTTATTGTTTACATTTGCTAGTGAGGAAACCGAGGCTCAGAGAGGGGACTTGGGACAACAGGCAGGACCAGGCATGTGCCTGTGTCAATGGGTCATCAGGGACCTCTTTTTTATACTCCCCTGCTTCCTTGGCAGCATCTTACTGTGACCTCTCCATTGCCCTTTGCCTGTCCTCCTCCCCCACTGAGCTGTGGTCTACTTTTTTCTTTTTAAAAATTTTATTTATTTATTTATTTAAAGTGTGAGTGCACTGTCTGCTCATATGCCCGCATGCCAGAAGAGGGCATCAGATCCCACTATAGATGGTTGTGAGCCACCCTGTGGTTGCCGGGAATTGAACTCAAGGCCTCTGGAAGAGCAGCCAGTGCCTTAACCACTGAGCCATCTGTCCAGCCATGGTCTCCTTTTTTAGACCAGTGGTGTTTATTATAAGCTGAAAGGACATGGGATGGGCAAGGCCTTTGGCCGTCTCTCTATGCCTGGGGATGACCAGCCTGGGACTCCTGCTTACAGCCCTGGGATGGGTGTGGCTTGGTCCCTGAGCTGGACTCTCTGTCTCTACAGATCGCCTCAGGTATGGCCTATGTGGAGCGGATGAACTATGTGCACCGGGACCTCCGAGCCGCCAATATCCTGGTTGGAGAGAATCTGGTGTGTAAGGTGGCTGACTTTGGTCTAGCCCGGCTCATAGAAGACAACGAATACACAGCCCGGCAAGGTGGGAGCTCCCGGGGGTGCATCCGATGATGTCAGGCCACCAGGTGGAAATGAGACTGGTGGTGACACCCTGTGCCTTCTTGCCTTTAGGTGCCAAATTCCCCATCAAGTGGACTGCTCCCGAAGCTGCTCTGTACGGCAGATTCACCATCAAGTCAGACGTGTGGTCCTTTGGGATCCTGCTGACCGAGCTCACCACTAAGGGACGGGTGCCCTACCCTGGTGAGGGGGCTACGCCTGTGTCCCTGGCCTTGGCCCTAGGAGCAAGTCTCACCTCTCTCCCCACCCCACACACACCACCTCTGGGCTTCCTCTTTCTGGGGCTGAATACCACAAGGGGCTAATCTCTGATCTCAGGCTGCCTCTTAGCCTCAGAGACAGGGCTTTATACACCATAAGCTAACCGCTGTCTAGGCTGTATCAGTCTCTGGATCCGTCTCCTCACAGCCCTCTGTTCATAGGAATGGTGAACCGTGAGGTGCTGGACCAGGTGGAGCGGGGCTACCGGATGCCTTGTCCCCCCGAGTGCCCCGAGTCCCTTCACGATCTCATGTGCCAGTGCTGGCGGAAGGAGCCCGAGGAGCGGCCCACCTTCGAGTACCTGCAGGCCTTCCTGGAGGATTACTTCACGTCTACCGAGCCTCAGTACCAGCCTGGGGAGAACCTATAGGAACTGTGGGCACAGGACTGTCACCCTAGGCTTCTGGGTGTGGCCTCTGATGCACCTGCCTCTATCACCCTCTCTCTGGGGCTGGGTTGCCTCAGCAGTGCCCCTTCTGGAGCATGGAAGGGCTTCAGGGACAGGGGCAGCCTGGAAGGACAGGTTGAGGCTGGTACAGTGACTGCCCCATAGCCTGCCCAGGCCCACTCTGTATTCTGTCTGGAGTCAGCCTCTTTCTCGCAGGAGACCCTGGGTGAAGATCAGGGCCTGGGGTGGTTTCCAGCCTCAGCCCTCTCCACTCACCTGACTCCGCCCCACATTCTTCACCCTGGGTCTGTTTCAAACTGGCCAAAGAGCCTTTCCAAAGAGGAATGAGGCCCACATGTACTTCCTGCCCTGGCCATCCTTGTTGGAGGCTTCTGGGTGGAACATTGGGTCTAGAACCATCTCCCATGGCTCTCAGGCTAGACAGCCCAAGGCCCACCACACGCTGGGGTAAGAGTCAGGGTGAGCTCTCCTTCAGCCCTGTCCTCCACATGGGACCCTTGGCGATCACCGACACATTACCCTCATTTCTCTGTCAGGAAAACTGAATCCAGGAGGGACTGTGACTTGCCCAAGACGGCGGGCAGTTCAGGGTTGAGGTGGGTTAGCACCTGGTGCTCCCTCTGTCTTCCTCAGGAACCAATGAGAACTGTCCTTAAAGGCACTGGACAGGCTGGGGCCTGAAAATGGGTTAAAGGTGGCGGAGTTAGGATGTCATTGATGCTCATGGGTTTGTCGTGGGGGAAGAACGAGGGCAAGCATAATGCTGAGTCAGGAATGGGGGGTGGAGAGTGATGGTGTGGACCAGGCTCAGTCACAGTGTGGGTGGGTTTTGACCTTAAGAGCCAGCCATGAGATGGAGTGAGCTCTCAGGCTGCAGAGGCAATCAAGTGGAAGTAGAAGAGCTAAGAAGCTGGGAGCCCTAACTGTCCTTTGTCCCAATCATTTCAACACCTGGCCCCATGCTGGTACTCCTTAGCTGGGGAGGGAGGGGAACTGCTTGACCAGGGAAGGGAGGGGATGGCCCCTCACTGCTGTGCATCAACACTGGCCCTGCCCTCTCTGGGAGCTACAGTCTCTCCAGCTGGGGTCCAGGGGAGCACAGCCCTGCCACAGCAGCCAGCTGACTGCTCGGTCCCTGACTCTTCTGCCCAGCCTTGGAGTGTGTAGTAGCTTCTCTCTGCCTCAGTGTCCCCATCTGTAAGGTGGGTAGTTGATGGTTTGTGGCATCTCAGCTGAGGGCCCCTGTGTGTATGTACATGTGCCTGTGTGTCTTCCCCTGTTTGTGTGTGCGTGTGTGTGTGTACATGTGTCTTCCCCTGTGTCCGTATTTAACATGTAAAAACACCCCTACTCTCTCCCCAGACATGATCATTTCACCCACTGCCCTATCACAGCAATAATGTCCCCACTGCCGGGGCTTCGAGCCAGCCAGGCCCTGCTTGCAGGGAAGGAGGCCAAGCTTGGCCTGCCCTGACATTTCCACTTTCCTCCCATTGTCTCTTGCCCAGTTTTCCCATCCACCTGGCAGGTCTGAGCTTGCCACCCCATTCTTCCCACCCCACTCCAGCTACCCAAGGACCTTTGCATACGGTGGCCTCAACTGTTCTGTTTTCTTTTTCATTTTTCTTTCTTTTTTTCTTTTTTAACAGTGTTTTGTAGATTTCAGATGACTATGCAGAGGCCTTGGGCACCCCCCTCCCCGGCTCTGGGTAGGGCCTGGGGATCCCACATTCCATGGCCCAGACTTGGAGGGAGGGGGACCCAGAACTGGTTGTACATACTTTGCATACTGTCTGATTAAACACAAACAGACCTCAGTTTGGCCAACCATTTATTGAACGTCTGCTACGCGTGAGAGAGTCCTGGATGTGAGGGAACACAGCCTGTAGGCGCCTTGATCCCTGCAGCTAAGTGGTTTCTAGGCCTGGAGGTGATGTGATCAGATGGGTCAGGCACAGCACATCCCATCTGAGGGTCTTGGGGGAAGCACCTGGTTTAGGACAAGGATGCTTGTGAGATATGGGCACCTGCCAGAATGGGGCACATTCCAGGCCGCATGGAGTGTGTTCATGAGTGATCTCAAAGACTGTGTGTGTCCTGGTGATCTCAAAGGCTCTGTGTGTGTGTGTGTGTGTGTGTGTGTGTGTCCCAGTGATCTCAAAGGCTCTGGGTGTGTGTCTTCTTGGGACTGGGCTGGACAGGAGTGAACTCATGCAAACGCTGGGCGGGGAGAAGCCATGCCACCTGCCCTGCCTTGTCCCTGGCCCATCTGGAGACCTGCAGAGACGTCTTCAGAGTAAACCTGGGCCTGCAAGTCTTTGCTAGCTGCTCAGTTCAAACCAGAACACATCTCATTCCATGCCCACTTCACAAGCCAGGACCACAGTGGACACCTGAGGCCACCCCGTTCCTCCCGTTGCACTCCAGCTGCTGAAGGGCCTTTGTATAAGGTGGCCTCAACTTTCTGTCCTGTTTTCTTTCTTCAAAATGTGTGTCAGGGAGCAAGGTGGGTGTGAATAGGAGCTTATGGCAGTGTCTTCTGTTCTCAGTGTGCTCGTGCTCTCTGAGTGTGTGTGTGCACAGGTGCGCACGCGCATATGTACACACATACACACACACAGACTGTGATCTGTGAGTGGAAGTGACCCAGATGAGCCATGCATGCTGCAGTAAGTGGCATGAGTTGACATCCACCTCCATGCAATGCTCCCTCTGGCTTTCCTTTTCCACTCTGTCTCAGTTTCTCCTCCCTCTGCCTCACACTCTGGGCCTGGGCTGACTCTACTCTGGAAATCTCTTTCCTCTTCCTGGCTGAAAACGCCTATCCAACCTTCAAAACATGTCACTTCCCTCCCTCTCCCCACCAGGTCCTTCTCTAGTTTCTAGTTCCACACTTTGCCCCGTGTTAGGTTTCCTTTCCTGGGGCTCTGCATGTGAGAGACAGGGACAGGTGCAGACAGCAGAGGGGGGGCCGTGGTTTGGCCTGGGCCTCCAGCTGCTTCAGCGCATGAGACCCTGGGGTCCTTTCTGCTACGATTGCTCCCTCTCTGCACACATTTGTCTTCTGGGAAAACATTTCCCTGGGACAAGAATAATGTATGTTCCTACTTGCAGAATAGGATGACTCAGACAAGCATAAGTAAGGAAAAATCAAGCATCACTTGTACCCCAAACTTGCCTGCCTCTCTTGCTCAGTGGTTAGAGCATCTCCCCTGGGTGGTGTAATGCCTGGGTGCTCACCCTTTTCCTTGTCTCTGTCCCTTGAGCCTTCATTTCCTGGCTCACATCTGATCTGGCCATTGGTTCCTTCACAGAAAAACTCAGACCAGAGGTCCATCTGGGCTCAGCACTGCCCCAGTCCCTGGATGTGTGTTTGTACGTGATACGTGATGGCTGCTTATGGCTGTACTTGACCATCTGCCATACTTCTGCCTTCCTCTAGGGCATGCCCTGACCTCCCTGCCATGTGTTGTGAGTGTAGGGTGTGGACGATGAGGATGTGCATGAGATCTGGGGGGGATCTAGGGTGTAATTGGGGTATAGGGTGTGTATGGGTTCTAAGGGAGGGTGTGGTAGGGGTACACATACTGTAAGTGTGGTGTGCAGAGGAGGGATGTTGTGTGGGTGTGTTTGGCATGTGCTATGTGTGATATGGGGTGTTAATGGGCTGTATGGGGTGGTTGGGGTTTGGAGTGTACATCCTTTGTAGGGTATCTGGGAGTTATGTAGTGTATGTGGGAGGGGTGTGTTAGCTGTGGATTGCGAGCGCGTGTGGTGTGGTATATACCCACAGCAACATGGCCTTCTGCTCCCGTGTTGCCCACCAGCGCGTCTCACGTGTCCTCCGCTCCCTCCTTTCCTTAGGGAATTCTCCAATGCAGACCTGCCCCACACATACATGTGAATATAGATGCACACACGCACATGCGTGCAGGCACACGTACATGCATGCACACTGTGTGCCTTTTCTTTCATCTGTTTTTTTCCCTAGTTTTCTCTTGTAGATTCTAAACTGGTTCTCCAAGAGAGAGAAAAAGACAGAGACAGAGGCAGACAGAGACAGAGAGACAGAGAGACAGAGAGACAGAGGCAGGCAGACAAAGCTGTGGGAAGGCGCTGCGGAGACCAGATTAGGGTCTGCAGAGCCTCCTGTGCATCTGTGTGTCTGGTACCTCTGGAACTCTGGGAAGAGTCATGGATCCCTGGGGGTCATCTGTCAGTGGGTCACTTCTGCCAGTCGCTTTCTCGTCTTTTTTCTTTTTTTTTTTAAATAATAATTTTTGTTTGCTTGTTTGAGGCAGGGTTTCTCTGTATATCTCTGGCTGTCCTGGAACTCGCTCTATAGATCAGCCTGACCTCGAACTCAGAGATCTGCCTGCCTCTGCCTCCTGAGTGCTGGAATTAAAGGCGTGTACTGCCACCACTGGCCTCTCTTACAGTCTTTTTGTTCCCTCTCCAGAAAAGGTCCCGAGCCTTTGGTCTAGGAGTTGTGTTGTAGATGTATCTGTTGGGACCAGGCTCTTGTTCTCTGCATTTTTTTTCTTTTAAAGACACGGTCTCACTATATAGGTCTGACTGACCTGCGACTCACAGAGATTCATCTGTCTCTGCCTCCCCATTGCTGGTATTAAAGTCCTGTGTCTGCCAGGAGGTAGTGATGTACCCCATTAATCCCAGAACTCGGGATGCAAGGCAAAAGCAGGCAGATTTCTTGAGTTTGAAGCCAGCCTGGTTTACAGAGTGAGTTCCAGGACAACCAGGGCTACACAGAGAAACCCTGTCATGGGGGGTGGGGAGAGGAGGAGGAGGGAGCGTCGTGTGTCACCCACTCCCTTTTTCGTTTGTTTGTTTGTCGCATACCCAGGGTAGGGTGTGTGTGAGAGAGAAAGAGACTCTCTGGCTCTGCATTTTTTGTCCCTGTCTTTTCCCTTGCAGATCTGTCTTTCTCATTCATTCATTCTTCATTCATTCAATCATTTCACAACAAATGCATGTGACTTTGATGTCTGCTGGTCTGCAAGCCCAGCCCTCATGCTGTCTCCTACCCTTTAGGCCTGAGTTTCTGCAAAGCTCTTCAACCTCTCCTCCCCAGCCGGCCCCTTGATGCTGCCTTCCTTCCCTCTCTCTTTGCTCCAGCTTTGGGGGTCACTGCCATTAGCTTGTGGGGGTGTTTCCTTTTACTCCTGTGGTTCTTCTGAAAACACTAACGGTGGAGCAGCTGTTCCTGCCCAGCTGTGTGAGAGAGGGAGGGGGCAGACAGAGTCCGTCATCCATTCTTCCATCCTCTCCCTGCCTCCAGGGAATTACCCGGGTCTCTCTGACTGTGTGCATGCATGCCTGTGTGTGTGCTCGATACGGGCTGGGGGGCTTCACTCACCCATTTCCTGAGGCTTCCAGGTCTCCCTCTTCCATCCTGATTATTCCAGATGTGCTGGCCTCCCTCCGTGCCCTTTCCCCTTTCCCCTCTGTTTTTATAATCGGCAAGCCCTGAAAGCTGTCTTCGGCCTCCCTCCCTCCTATGTGCTCAGAACACTGGTTCCTCCATTCTCTCTGTCACCCGTTTATTCATTTGTGTCCTTGACAGTTTATATGGGATCCCTGACATGGCTCTGACTGTGATTTGGGGGCTAGAGAATAAGCTGAGCCCTCAAACCATCTTCTGTCTAAATGACAAGATAGGGCAGATGCAGAAAGTCCCTAGGCCTCAAGAGAGTGCTGACAGGTCCTGAGCCTGTCTGGATGGTAGGGTAGGGCTCCAGAAAAACGAAGGTGGGGTGTGTGTGTGTGTGTGTGTGTGTGTGTGTGTAGAGGTATGTTTGTGTGTGTGTGAGCATGCGTACAATGTGTGTGCGTGTACATGTGAGCTTGTGTATGTGTATGTGTGTTAGCATGTATGTATGTGTGAGTGTGTGTGAGTGTGTGTCAGTGTTTGTGCATATGAGCTTGTGCATGTGTGTTCGTGTTCATGTGTGTGTGTCTGGTCTGGATTCCCTTTCCTTACTCAGTACCACCTTAATTCCCACAGTCCAGGTACGTGATTCCCTGACTTGTATGTGGAATGTGGCCCATATGTGGTGTGGTTGCATTTTGTACTGTGGGAGTTCGTAGTGTGTAGAATAAGGCGTCAGTGGCACACAAGGTGTAGCATGGTACGTAGCATATTTGGTGTGCGTGGTATGGTATGTGTGGTATGTGTCACACAGCACGCATGTGGCAGGGTTGTGATATGACTGTGGGCGTGTATGGTGTGTAAAGCAAGGCATGCATATGTGCAGCCTCGGTGGTATGTTCCCGGGTACTTGGATCCAGCCGGAGTGGTGCTAAGACCCCTTTCATGGCCTGGCCAGAAAGGCTCCATGTTACCTGCCTTCAGCCCGCACTGCTGTTCTCAGGAGGCACAGTAGTGAGTGTCTCTATCCTGCTTCCTCCCTGCCTGCCTTTCTTTGTCCCCTTCTCTGTCTCCTGTGTCTCTCTGCCCCAGGTTATAGCTCTGTGTGTTGCCTGCTCTGGTACTGATGAGTTTCAACAGAAATGTGATTGCGTAGTCACAAGTGCGCGTCCACCTGCACCCCACATAGTCCCAAGTGTGCGTCCACCCGCACCCCACGTAGTCCCAAGTGCGCGTCCACCAGCACCCCATATGCTCTTCTGTTGCTCTTTGCAACAACCCCCACCCCCAGCCTTGTTCAAGTCCCCTCAGGTGTGGCCTGTGGGGTCAGACTACTGCCTTCCTAGCCTGCAGCCTTCCCTTGACTTTGGGGTCCTAGCCATCAGTTGGGGAGTTTTGTTTTGTTTTTGTTTTTGTTTTTCATTCCCTTGGTTCTTCAAAAAGCACTCATTGTAAAGCCATTGTTGCTGCCAGCCATGTATCTGTCTCTGTGAGTGTGTCTATGTGTGTGTGTGTGGGGGGGGTTCCCTGCAGCTCCTGTCAGCCCCAATCTGTGACCTGTGGCTTTCGCGCCAATCTCAATGGCCTGTGCTTGCCCATCCGTGCAGTCAACACCCTCTGTCCTCCGTACATCAAAGAGCATACATGTTGTAGCCTTTGTCTTGCCTGTTTCCAAGGCACTTCTGAAATCTGCCTGGTCCTGAGTGTGCACCATTCAGAGGTTGTGTGTGTGTGTGTGTGTGTGTGTGTGTGTGTGTGTGTGTGTGTGTGACAGAGAGAGAGAGAGAGAGAGAGAGAGAGAGAGAGAGAGAGAAGCTGCCTGGCAACATGTCATCTCTGCCACTTTCCCTAATCCTTTGTCCCATTCTGGGGCAATTCCCTGTACATTTATTTTCTTTTGTTGCACACCTGCTGAACAGCTTCCAGTGAGGTGTGGGTGAAGCTGCAGCTGCCGTCCGGTCTGCTTTGCTTTCTCCTGCCTGCCTGCTCGGCCTGCAGGCTCAGCCCCAGCCTCGCTCAGGCCCTTTGCAGGGTGGGAGGGCTCTCCCAGGCTTTGTTCAGGGTTCACGTATGCTCTGCAGATGTGTTCCAAGACCCACATGCCCATCCCTTTGCCTACCCATTTTCTGTTTGTCCAAGAATTATTTTTAAGTTTTTCCATTTATTTGTGTATTTAGTGTGTGTTCGAATTGATTGAACTCAGGTCTTCTTGGGGCGCCACAACTGTCTTTCGCCTATGAGTAGTTACCTTTCCCAGCTCCATTCCTCACAGTGAGGATCTAGGTATCCAAAGCCTTCACCTACCCATTTCCAGTGCCCTAACCCTCAAGGCCCACCCCTTCCTTCCACTCCCAGCCCTGTGCCCCTGCCTCATCCCCACCCCACAGGCCACTCCACTAGCAGACATCTCTTAAGGTGACCCCTTACTGCCAGCTAAGGGTTCTGAGGTTTTCCTTTTGTTCTACCCTTTCTCCTTGGCCCCATTATTTGTGGTGCTTTTGTTCTGACCTTGCTCACCTGGGTGGCCTGGCCACCCCTCACGTGTGAACCGCTCCTGTCACCTTGTCCCATTTTTCACATTCCCTCTGTCTTCTTTCACTGTGAAAACAGGGTGCAGCTTAGACCGTAGAATATGTGCCTCTGAATTTTGTGATTCCCCCGTTATTGTTGACATTTGTTTTACCTTTCAATCTGGTAGGGTATTTTAAGGAATATTTACTTAGTTATTTAGGAGTGTGTGAGCATTGTGTGTGTGTGTGTAAGCACATGCCCCATGTGGAATTCAGAGAATTTTTTATTTTCAAGACTGGTTTTCTCTGTAGCTTTGGAGCCTGTCCTGGAACTAGCTCTTGTAGACCAGGCTGGCCCAGAACTCACAGAGATTTACCTGCTTCTGCCTTCTGAGAGTGCTGGGATTAAAGGCCTGTGCCACCATCACCCAACAAATTCAGATAATTTATTATTATTATTAATTATTATTGAGACTGGGTCCCTCTATGCAGTCCTGGAAGTCGTTATGTAGATCAGGCTGGGTTCAAACTCATGAAGATGCGCTGTCTCTGGCTCCTGAGTACTGGGGTTACAAGGGTGCTCCCCAGTGTCTGGTTTGTCCACTGTGGCTTCTCTTCTAAGAGCCCTTTTGTCTTTATTTGTTCAGCTCACAGTTTTTAAATATGGCTCTGTAAGTGTTACTTCTCTTCTGTCTGCTTCTGCTCCCTCTCCAAGTGTATATGTACACATGTACACGTGTGCATGTGCATGTGCGTATGTGCGTGTGTGTGAGAGAGAGAGGGAGGAGGGGAGAGAGAGAAAGGGAGAGGGAGAGAAAGGGAGAGAGAGAGGGAAGGAGAGAGAGAAAAGGAGAGAGGGGGAAGGAGAGAGAGTCTCACCATCTTCCTCCCTCTCTGCCTCCCTCTTTCCCACCACTCCTCGGCACTCCTGCTGGACTTTTTCAGGGGAAGCTGGCCTGATTTCTCCCTCACTCGCTGCCTCTCTCATCATTCTCCTTGCTGTTTCTGGAGGGGTGGACCAGGATTCTGGCCTCCATCCTTCCTGCCTTCTCTCTCCTTGGCAAGCTCTTGCTCACTGGTTAGAACCTGGCTTTTGAGTTAGAACCTGGGCATCAAACCTTGGACCCACACACCTACTGTGGTCTGTCTGTCCTACCTGAGAATGACATGGAAGACTTCACGCCTGGATCTCCTTAGCCGCTAACCTGCTGGACTGCCTGCTGCCCCATGACACATGGCTCTCAGGAGCTTGTCTGCTGCTTGAGATGTCTAGGAACACCAGCCCAGCCTCCCTACTCCCAAGGGCTCCTTCTTTCTTTTTCATCTTGCCCAGCACCCCGTCCCTACTCTAGGGTTCAGCACCCACTCTGTAGGAACCACCCTGGTGTCTGTCACCCCAATGCAGGTCTCCCAGCATTCTGAACTCACTACTGAACCATGCTGCTTTTGTACTGGTCCTGCCTAGAGGCCCTCACGATAACCTTCACCACTCACTTAGAACCCCCATTTGGCCAACATATTCTCTATGTCCTGTCTATGAGACACCCTCCCCCCCAATAGACCCTGTCTCCCCTCCTGGGCCTGGCTTCCCTGCCATGTGTCACTTGGTACAGGCGCTACCTGTGGTCTTCCTTCACCAGGCAAATCAGGATGTTCAACAGCTGTTCTTGTCGCTGCTGGGCAGCCCAGGGAGGTAGACATTTGGCTTGAGCTGGTGGGACAACACAGCGCATGTTCTGTATTCTCCTCATCTGAATCTCCCCCCCTCCTCAGCTCCCCTTCCCTCCTGCCTCATTCTTGAGGTGTGTCTGGTGGCTGCCCACACCCCCAAGAGCCCTGTCTATTACAAAGGAAGGGACTGTGAGCCCTTGCCCCAGACCGAGGACTGGAGTCTGTCACCTCTGGGTGTAGGAATGTCCCTCTGTGGTCAGTCATGCATCTAACATGCGTGTGTCAGTGGGAATGTGTCTGGCAATCCGTGTGTCGGGTGTATTTGCCCATCTGTCTGGGGCTCATTGGTCATCTGTCAGTGCAAGTGGCAACTTGGGTGTCTGTCTCTCGTCTGCATGGCTGTGTCCTTCCTTTACTCTGCGGTGTGTTGGCTCCTCTCCTACCCTGCCTACCCTTTCCCTGTGCCCCTCCTTCTCTGCAGCCCCTCTCCTGGGGACTCTGCTGGGGTCTGCACGTCAGTGTCTGTCGCAGGCAAAACTCTGGCTGAGATGGCTCAGCGTGGGCTCAACGTGTGTGCGCATCATCCTGAGCCCTGGCGGGCGGGTCTCGCCTTGCCTTGAGGCTTCCACTCTGGTAGGTCCCTCTCTCCCTCCTTCTCTCCTCCCCTCCCTCTTTCTCAAGCTTTCTTCTTCCTTCCTGCCTTTATCTATGCCCCCCCTGCACTCCGCCAATGCCTCAAGCTCCTCACTTTGCCCTTGGTTGTCTTTGCTGCAGTCAGTGTTGGGAGAACTTTTTGGATTCGTCTGAATCTTCCTTCAAGTCTCTCACAGGGGTGGAATTGGTCAGGGGCTTCTCGTGACCTCCTATTCTTCCCTCCACCTGTTCTCCTAAGGTCTCCAGGGCGCCCATCACAGAATGAAATTCCCAGTACTAACCACAACCAACGTATGAGGAGAACTTGGGCTCCAGCCCAGCTTCTCTTCCTCTCCTCAGCCTCTCTTACCACCTGCCCTGTGCTTTCCCCTGTCCAACCTTTCCTTAAACACAGCAAACTGCTCCTCCTTAGGACCTTTGTGTCCCTGTGGCCAGAGATTTGGCTGCCCTCCCTTGCCTCCTTCAGGTCTTAGTTCCTGTCACCCTCTTTAGAGAGGCCTTACCTGGAGTCTCTGCTGGGCTCAGCACCCTCCTTGCCTGACTTCTCTGCTGTCAGCTTCTGTATTTGTTATTGGCCATATTCTCTGTTTCTCACATCAGTCTGTCTTCGCTGTGTTGCTCGCTACTACCCTCCACGGGCCCTCCACCTCCACCTGATTCCTTCTCCTCAGGGACCGGCTTCTCAGCTCCCTGAGCCTCCCACCTGTCCAAGACTTGAGGCCTCCTCACCATTGGTGATGTCACCCTCTGTCCCTGCTTGTTGGATTTCAAAGTATTTGCTATGTCTTTTTTTTTCTTTTTCTTTTTTCGAGACAGGATTTCCCTGTATAACAGTCCTAGCTGTCCTGGAACTAGCTCTTGTAGACCAGGCTAGTCTCAAACTCACAGGGACTCACCTGCTTCTGCCTCCCGAGTGCTGGGATTAAAGGCACGCACCGCCGCCACCACACAGCCTTGCTGTGTCTTTTTTAATTAAAAACTTTAAGATTGAGATGAAATTGCATACCACCTAAAACTGGCTTCTGAGGCAAACAACTCAAAGCCTCAGAACATCCTCAGTGCGTAAGGCCACTGCCTCTCACCAGTTTCACACCCGGCCTGTCCTTGAAAACATTGTCTGTGCACTGTCCCCTGGACATCTGTTCTGGACACACCCTGTGAACGGGATCTCAGCATGTGACTTCAGAGTGAAATCTTTACTGACTGCTATTTTGAGGGCTCACCTAGTGGTCATGGGCTCACCTCTGTAGGAAGTTGGGGTTTTCTGCTTCACCCCTTCCCGAGGTCCATGACTTTTGCTAACTTTATGAGCCGTACTCTGGCCACTCTGGCTGCGATGATCCAGGTCACCCCAGCTGGCTCTGGGCCATGCCTCTCTGAGGATGTGGCTCACAGGCCTCCTTCCACCAGCTCCCTTGCTGTTACTGCTGTTTTTCTTTGCCAGCTTCTCTGCTACCCTTGGCTGTCCACCTAGCCCTGATCCCTCTGTCACCCTCTCTAGACACCAGCTCCCCCAACACACCCTTGGTCCATCTGTCCCTCCTCTGCTCACCCTGTCCCTTGCAGCTCTAGGGCGGATGCACTTCAGGCCTTAGCCTGGTGGTGGCACACTTTCCACATCTCGCCTTCCTTTGTCTCCAGCTGGGATGGGATGGCCACCCGCATCCAGGTGGCCAGCCCCACACCTTCTTGCCCTCAGGGCTTTTGTACCTGTTACCTTCCCTGGCCACAGTGTCCAGCCTGACCTGCCTTAGGCTGCCATCTGGCTGAAAGTCCCCTCCCCATGCCATCTGTTTCAGATGCTCTGTATCCCTTGGTTCTATGCAGTTAGCATCTCCCCTCTGAGGTATCCCTGAGGGAAGAGCTCCACCTTGCTGTGTGCTGGAGGCATCAGGGTGCCCCTGAATCACCTAGCATTCGAGTGACCAGGATGGGCTTCCCTCCAGCAACCGTGGAGAAAGTCAGTGGGTAACTTGTCCCCAATGGGGATGTGTCCCAGGCCAGCACTTCTCCCGCTCTGTCCCTTTTCCTGAGTCTAAGTGTTACCTGATGGCTCTGGACACCTTGAGTGAGCATCAGAGATGTGTGTGCACACAGGAGTTCCCGCTGCATGGTCTCTCTTCTCAGTAGGACTGTCTGTCTGTCTGTTCATATGATCCTTTTACTGTACTGTTTTCTTTTCTGCTCTAACCCTGGGGTCCTTTCATTCTTTAAGGAGACGGGATTGGGTAGGCAGGAGATGCTCTGGCCTTCTCCAGGGGCTCTTGTTTTTGTGTTCTGGGAGCTATCCTCCATTCAGTGTGTGTGTGGGGGGAGAAATAGAGTGTGCTTGTGTGTGTGTGTGAGAGAGAGAGAGAGAGAGGGAGAGTGTGAGTGTTGTGTGAGAAATAGTGTGTGTGAGAGAGTGTGTGTGTGAGAGAAGGGAAAGTGTGTGAGTGTGGGGGGGGAGAGTCTGTGAATGTGTGTGTGTGTGTGTGTGTGTGTGTGTCTACGGTGCTCTTCCCTTGATTCATTCTGTATAGGGTGTCACTTGGGAGGCTGCGGCACTGTGCCCCCCAGCTCTCTGGCCCACTTCCTCTGCACCTGCATGTCCTCCACTCCTCTCTGCAAGCCCTCCGTGTGCGGGCTGGGCTGTCAGCGCCTCTCCCTTCTCTGTCTTCAGTCTCTCTCAGCGCTCCCCTGCCTTCTCCTCTTGGCCTTTCTCCTCCCAGATCACTTTTTCCAGATGTGCCACGTCTGACTACTTCATGCCTCACGGTTCCCTCACTCGTTCCCCCCTCAGGCTCCGTCTTCTCCTCTTTATCCAGTGTGTGTGTGTGTGTGTGTGTGTGTGTGTGTGTGTGTGTGAGAGAGAGAGAGAGAGAGAGAACCTATTGTTTCCTTCAACTCCCTCTGCCTGCCCCCGACTGCCAGGCCCCTCCAGGCAGCTGTCTTAGAGTCCTGTCTTCTTGCCACCCTGTGCCCATTGTGGTTCACTCACTCCTGGGTGCCGCGTTCTTCATGTCACATTGCCCCCTCCTCCTGAGCTCTGGACACAGGATCTAGAGCCAGATATGTGCACCAGTCATTCCCTTGGTAGCCAGCCATCCCTCCCATCCCTCAGAATGCCCCTAAGTCGCTCTCAGTCCACTCGCTGCAGCTCCTCCCTGCAGACCACCTGACCTAGCTGGGAAGGACCTTTCCTCTTCCTCTGACACCGCCTTTCTCTGAGCTCCTCTGTGGAGCAGCGATGCCCCACTCCAACCACATCAGCTTTAGGGTGTGTAAAGAACACAGCTGTCACCTGGTCCAGCGGCTGGGACCTGGGACGGGTGTGGGTGGGTGGTGCCCTGCTCCCCACCATGCCCTTCCCCTCCCTTCTCACTATGTCCTTCTGTTCCTGCAAGTTTGAGACCTGGGCTTGGCAAGCAGCTCTCCTTCTGCGCCTTCTTCTTTCTGCTTTCCTCCCAGAGCTTCCTCTGCATCCCGGGCCCTGGGGCTCTCTTTCCGAGGACCCCTGCTTGCCCTGGCCTCTGGCTCAGGATAGGCTTAATAGCTCAGTTGACTCTGATCTCCAAGGGAACAGGCTGCACCCTCAGCCTAACTCAGAAGCCTGTATACAATAGGCTATGGATAAAGGCGCTGTCTCTTTTGGAGTGAGGGCTACAAACATGGGCTCTAGAGCTCTAAGCCTGTTGGTTTACATCTCTCCAAGTCTCCCTCTGTTTAGTCCTCTCACACCTGTGTGTGCTTGTGCATGAGTGTGTGTGCATCTGTGTGTGTGTGAGAGTGTGTGTGCCTTTGTGTGTATGTGTGTGTGTGTGTGTGTGTAGGGCTCCCCCATCTCGTTCTTTCTAGCTTCACTTTGCTCCACTTCATTTTTCTTTCCAGGCATACGGTTTTGCCTGATGTGAAAGGAACAAATCTATTTTTCATGGCTGAATGTGTAGGAGATACAGAGAGAAAAATAGGAGTCTACTAATGTCCCTTTTCCCAAGGCAAGGGTCTGTCCACAGCACTTGCTGTCAGTGTGTAGGAAGGGGCACGTGTGTCCTGTCCCCCACCCCTGCCTGCCCCTTTGCTTCATCTCAGGCTTTCTTATTCCAGTCAGGACTCTGTCTCTCTCTGCCTCTGCCACTGTCTCTCTGGTCTGTTATTGACTCCCTGCCCCGTCTGCTTCTGCCCTGGGCACCCCCCCCCCCAACTCATTTCTTCATTCACTCATTCGGGCCTCACTGAATTTAGCCACCACTCTGGGGTCCTTGCAGGACATTGGAGTCCCTTGGTCACTGTCTGCTTGTCTTTCTTCTGCCTCCCTGTCTCTGTGACCCTTTTCACTTCTGCTGTGTGTGTTTCCATGTATTGTCTCTCTGTAGCTGCCTCCCAGGTGCTCTCCCTAGCTCCCTGGGGCACTCACAGGTACCTTTGCTTTTCAAAAAGTAGAATGCAATTTTTTTCTAAATTGTCAGCCCTGAGTACAAAAAGCTTTGTTACCTTTGTAATAAGAGAGAGCAAACAAACACCCCGTCCTCACCACCATGAGCATGGACTGAGTCACTGTGGTATTGTTACTGAGTTGTGAAGGCTGGGGTGGTACATGTGCGTGGCTGTCTGTCCCTCCCCAGCTTCCCTCTCTGCGGTCCCTCTCTCCTCTACCCCTTTTCTCCCTTAGAGATTTCTGGAATTTCACTTTCTCTGCTCACGCTATGATACTGATAGATGGTGTGTATATGTGTGTGTGTGTGTGTGTGTGTGTCTGTCTGTCTGTCTGTCTGTCTGTCTGTGTGCTTCCCGCCTCCCCCACTCTCGCTGCTTCAGCAGCCTCTCCATGGGCTTTGTTCCCGCTCCGCAGCCAGCTTTGTTCTGTGTGAAATGACATTCATTGTTTTCCTTTGGCTTCAGACAGAATACGTGTTCGCTGTAGAAAAAGCGGAGATAAGCCGAGAGTGCGTGCAGAAGACTATAAAATAAAATGCCACAGTATCCGCCTCCCAGCGAGGAGGGACTGGGTGACTCGGGGTGCCTCACCACCTCTTCATGTGGGTCTTTTCTGTTTTCCTCTCCTCACTTCTGCACCTGTTAAAGCATTTGGGAGCCTCTACTTGGGAGATTGGCTTTGTCTGGGAAGGTCACCTATCTGACATGTTTGCTTCTATCTGAGGTGTCTGTGTTGTGGGGAGCAGAGGCGATACAGGGAGAGACACCCCAGATTAGTTTCTTCTTCCTCTCCCGGCGCTCACTAATGTTTCAAGGAGGTGACTGTGCCCTGGTCCCTCTGTGCCCCCTTTGTTTTTTGGGATGGGAATAGAATTGAGGAAGTCAGTAGGCTTCGAGGTGTTCCTAAAAGATTCCCTGGAGGGCTAAGGGTGACCTGGGAAGTGCCTGGGCAGGGGAAGCTACCTGTGCCTTGCCCCAGGAGACAGCAAAGCATATTCACTCAGGCTTCCTGGGAGAACGCCGTGGCTCTCCTCTGTCTGCCCCTGTCCTTCACAGGTCAGGCCCTCCCTCCAGGCTCTCGGGTCCAGCTTACTTCGCCTCTGTCAACTGCTCTACGGCTCCAGCATCTGACACCCTGGGTGCAAACCTTGCTCAGGTCCTCAGGAAAGTGACACTTCTGGAGCAGTGTCTTGACCTGCAAAGCGGGGACAGCAAGGGTTTCAAGACCAAACATGGCAGTCCGTGTGGAGAATGCTTGGTGCCTGTATGGTGGCAAGTGATGGAGTGAGTACCAGGCCACACAGCCAGATAACAGCTTGGTGGCGTCCACCACTTCTTCCTTTCTGGCTGCATCATGGTAGTGTGTCCCAGCCAGCCATCTCTGTCCCCTCTGCCTCTGCCCCATTCCACAGTCCACTGCCATTTTGGTGGCTCAGCTCAGTTCCCTGCCCTGCCCTATGTCACAGCTCAGTGGCCTCACAGCTCCCCCACACCTAGCACATGAGGCACCCCACGCCCTCAGACACCTTCTCACAACCAGGCTGTCTGTAGTGACCCTATGCTGTCGGTAGATGGCGGGGAGGGACTCTGGAACCCTGGCCTCTGCCACCCAAGCTTAGGCTGCCCTGCCCCTTGTCAGTCTTTTCCCAGAGCATGTCCGTGGAATCTGCTTCTAGTCAATGCCCTTGTTCTGACTTGGCCCTGGTTGGTGTGGACCCCTTCAGTAGCCTGTGGTCTGCTTGGAAGTGCCTGGTGTGCAGAGGGAGCCAAGGAGGAGGGCACGGAGGAGTGTGGTCAGAGATGCAGAGGCTCTCAGTGTGCTGACCCTGAGCTAGCTCTGCCCCTCTCTACCTCCTCAGCCCTCCAGCTAAGGTGACCCTTGATTGGACTTCAGGCAGCAGCTGGGTGATGGGGTGTGGAGTTGGCATCTGGCAGGTCTGCATCTCAGGATCCCCACTTCTGCTTCTGGCAGGCTCCTCACTCTGAGCCGGTGTTTCCTCCAGATTGGATAAAAATTGACAGTAGCCTTTTGGGTAGGAGAGGCAGGATGACGATGCTCACATAGGACTTAGATGAGGGTCTGGCATGTGACCTGTGTGCTCCTGGATGTTTCCTCTTGGGCTGTGCACATTTCTGCCACTGTCCCTGTCCTTTCCCCTGGGATCCTAGGTCCATTACTGGCCTGCAGTGTGTGTGACTGTAAGTGGGTAACACAGGGCCCCTGCGGGACCTGACCTGGCCAAGGCTGGCTAAGAGATGTACAGATAATATGTGTGTGTCTGTGTGTGTTCTTGCAACAAAGCTAGACTGGGCTCAGAGGGGAACTGAATTCACCTTTAGACACTAGCAATGAGAGAAAGGGGGCAAAGGTTTCTGGGTGAAAGACCTTGCTGGGCAGCCCCAGGCCCATTAGAAAGCCTGGGAAGTAGCGCCAAGTCTGCCCTGCAGGTGCTGGCAGGGGTGGGGTTGATTCAGGGCCTGGAAGTGGAGCCAGGAGGTGCTAGAGAGAGAACAAGACACAGATGGAAGGAGGCAGAGAAAACAAAGGAGAAATACAGAGAGACAGAGGGACAAGTGGGACCTCAAGTGTGCAGAAAGTGACAAAGGAAGATCCTAAAAGGGAGGTGCCCAGCGGGGACAGGGTGACAGGGGAGCCAGCACCTGAGGGGTGAGCCTGGACCAATGTTCTGTGACTCCCTAGGGCATGGTTTGGTAGCCAGAGCGAATCTGTGCTGTAACCCACGGGCCATTAGGAGCTTGCAAAAGCTGCTGTGGTGTGAGAGTGTGACCCCTGACCACGGTGGAGCTTGGGAACAGGGCCTTAAGCATCAGGTGAAGAACGGTTGTGTGGTGGATTGGATGCCAGTCAGGGAGGGGGAAGGGGCTATTTTGCTCAGGTGTGGCTCTTCTTAGGCACTCAGGGGATCGAGGATAGATGAGAGAAATCATGAAGGCCTGTGGGTAATGAGGGCGAGGGAGGAGGGCTGATCTGAAAGATTGGGATTACCAGTGCTTTCATCAACACAGGGACCCCAGCTTCTAGCTGTGCTGTGGTTGTCCTCTCTGCTGGGCCCCCAGCTTCCTTCCCATTCCTTGTCTCATATATCCCATCCTACCACACACCCCCATTCAGGTGGGCAGCCTACCTTGGGGATCCCAGGACCCCTGGGTGTAGCACTATGGCTGCTGCGACCACATTCTCTTGGGAGCAGCTCTCTCATCTGCCTTGGTTTCCCCACAGACTGGGAATGTTGAGGACAGGTCTGGCATAGGGTCCCTCTGGGCTGGGCACACATGAGGCATCTGGGGACCCTGCAGAGCATCTGAGAGAATGACTCAAGTTTCCTTTCCTTCTGGAAAACTCATATGCACCCTTCGAAACCCAGGTCAACTGCTAAAATGTCTCCAGTTAGCAAGTGGCTGACATACGGTTAGCAAAGCAAAGTGTAGACCACAGCATGGTGGTGTGTCCTTTCTCTACACTGACCTTCCTTGTTCTCTCTCTCTCTCTCTCTCTCTCTCTTTCTCTGAGTGTGTGTGTGTGTGTGTGTGTGTGTGTGTGTGTGTGTGTGTCTGTCTGTCTGTCTGTCTGCCTGCCTGCCTGCCAAGGACAGAAAGGGTGTTAGATTTCCTGGAGCTGGAGTTTGTGAACTTTTAGGAACCAAACTCTGATCCTCTGCACAAGCATGAAGCACTTTTTTTTCTTTTTTTCTTTTCTTTTTTTTTTTTTTTTAGCATCCACAGATATGTTCTAGTGACTTCTTCCAACAGGCTCCACCTTCCCCATCCCCAGTTCCACCCCTTCCCAACAGTCTCCTTAAATATTGACCTCATCAATCAAAGAACTCATAGATTAGCAGAGTCCCGGTGATCTCATTGTCTTTGGAAACACCTCATGGACACCCCCAGAGGTGTGCTTCTACAAGAAGAAACCACAGCTCAGAAAGGTTAAACAATGTGCCCCAGTAATAGTGGAGGTGCTGAACCAAGGTTGGCCGGTTCCAGAGGGTATAAGGCCATCTAGAGAGAGGTGGTGTAAAGCCTTTTCACAGTGTCAAAGGCAGAAGAGTCACCTCTGCATCTTCTACACAAGCCCTGGGCCCCTGAACCCTCATTCAGTTCCTTCCTGCTGGGCACTGATTCTTCTGTGCTGTGTTAACCCCTGAGTCCTTCCCAGAAGCCCCCAAAGACAAAGTCTCAAAGCCAGCTCCATCTGGTTCTTCCACAGTTGCTTCAAACTGGCCACCATGCCTCTGCAACAGTTTTTCCCTCCTGTTCTCATCAGCGCCTGGGCTGCAGTCAGAGCCCCAAGTCACCCTCGACCCCTCTAGCTCCTGCCACTCACCACCCATCTGCCCCACTTGCTGCGTTTCTACCCCCTGGGATGCTCAGCACCCCCTACTTTGGCCCCACCTCCACCCTCGCTCCTCCACTTCTTGCTCAAACACCTGCTACTTTGGTAAGTCCCTTCGGTCTGTAAACACCAACGACATGTTCCTCTTGAGATGTCTTGGGGATTAGTCAGACATAGAGGGATTGTGTGGCAGGATCGGACACACAACCCATGGCCATTACTAGAGATTAAAGCAGTGGTATTATCCAGGATTCCCTGCCCAGTGAATGACTGACCCTGGGGGCATTCTGTCCTCAGAACTCTCAGCCACCCACACCCTTTCTCAGAGCAGCGATCTGATCCCTTTTGAAGGAGGGATACCTTCTGGACCATTTGTCCTCTCTCTCTAGCGGCACGCCAAGCTCTCATCCCTCTCCTGACTCTGGGTCTCCAAGGATGGCGCTTGTTCTTCTCCCTTCTCAGAAGAGCTTTGGGAGAGAGTTGGCCCTTCTCCACCAGCTTCTCCCAGACTTTCCACCAGGTCACAGTCATCTGTGGCACCTATGTTGCCAGTTTACTCTATTTAAAAACTTTTAACATTCATTTTGGGTGTGTGTGGTGGTGGGGTATCAGAGTGCCACAGTGCATGTATGATCAGTGGGCAATTTGTAGGGGTTGTTTTCACCTTCTACCATATGGCTCCTGGGGTCCAACTTGGGTTGGCATCAAGTGGCTTTATCCACTGAACTATCTCTCTAACCTTTACCATTTTATTTCGTATTCTATTTTATCTTTTGAGATATACATTCCAGGCTGAATTTGAACTCATCCCCCACCTATCTCAGCCTTCTGAATCCTGGGATCACTACTGTGCACAAGCACACTTGGCTCCTAATGCATATATGTTATCTTTTTTTTTTCTTTTTTTTAATTAAATTATAAAAGTTTCCATTTCAGCCCCTCCTCCCAACACCCTCCCACTCCCCCCACTTATATATGTTATCTTTTATCTGTTTGGGTTTGGAGTAGCATTTCAAGGGGTGGGGAGTATGTGTGTCCACATGTTTATGTGCATGTACATGTATGTGGGCATTCATGGGCATCAAGGCTACAGGTCAGTGTTGGGTGTCTCCTCTCTAGACTTTCACCTTTTCTTTTTTTTTTAAAGATTTATTTATTTTTGTGGTGTATGAGTGTTTTGCCTGCATGTATGTGTCTGTACAATGTTTATGAATAGTGCTTGAAGAAGCCAGAAGAGACTATTGGATCCCCAGAAACTGGAGTTACAGATGGTTGTGAGCTAGCATGTGGGTGCTGGGAGCCAAACCTGGCTCTTCCGCAAGAACAGCGAGCACCCTTAACTGCTGAGTCATCTCTCCAGCCCTTTACCTTATTTTCTGAGGCAGGGTTTCTCACTGAACCTAGAGCTTGTTGATTTGGTTAGATCTTCAGGCCAGCAAGCCCCAGGGATCTTCCTGTCCCTGCCTCCCAGAACTGGGGTTACAGACATGTGCCACCATGCCAGTCTTTGATGTGGGTCCTGGAGATCCCAGCTCAGGTCTCAGCTAAGCCTTCTCCCCAGCCCCTTCACATCTGCATCTCAAAATTCTTCTTAAATACAAGACGCTCTCTCATCTGCCTCATCTCCTTCCATGGCCCCTGGAGGAGAGCAGGGAACCCCTTCTCAGGCCTGGGGAAATGTGAGAAACCATTGCTCATTCTGGCCATTACTCTCTTCCTCTTTGTCCTTTCTTAGGGACTCTCAATTCACCCAGTCTTGTGACTTGAACTCCCAAAACACTTTTGTTTTCTGAGAGAGGGTCTCATATTCCAAAATGGTTCTGAACTCCCTCAAGGACAACCTTGAACTGCTCATCCTCCTGCCTCTGCCTTCTGTATGCTAGAACTACAGGCGCACACCAGCACGCCTGGTTTCTTCTGTGCCGCTGCGGATTGAACCCAGGCAGGGCTGTGCACTCTACCAGCTGAGTTACATTCAATTCCCCGAACCCCAGCAAGCCTTTCATTGTTGACTCTTAGCCTGGCCCGAGCCCCAGACCTCCGTGTCTGACTGTCCAGCAGACATCCATGTGGAATCTGTAGGCATCTCTAAATGAGCCCCTGGCTTCTCTATCCTCTTTGCCTGACCCCAGCCCAGCCTCCCTCACTCCAGTAACCTGTATGCCCACTGCTCAAGCAGGTCACACGGGTTCACTTCCAGCAGTCCATTCCTCATTCCCAGTACCATATTCCCGGCCCTCCCTATTCCTCTCCACACCCTGTCCTCTGCTCATGGTTCCAGTAACTTCTATAGGTGTTTATCTCCAGCCTTTTCTTGATGCCGGGGGATCCGAACTACAAAATCAGCATATTCTTTGCATACTTCTCTAGACATCAATGTTCCCTGCTGGGGTCCGTGTGCCCTATCATGGAGGGGACATCCTATAGCATTATTTTTGTTGGTGGTGTTCTGGGGGTTGAACCCAAAGCCTCACACACGCTCCGCCCCTGAGCTGCACGTTAGTCTCTCTTCTACATCTCTCCTCCTTTTCATTCTGAGACATGGGCTTGCTAAGCTGCGCAGGCTGGCCGGGCGCTTACTGTGGTCCACGAAAGCTTTGAACATGTGATCTTCCCAGCTCAGCTTTCCCAGTGACCCGTATCACTCTGGATCCAGCCTCCTCTTCCCTCCACCGCCCTGGTCATCGGTGGTCATCTGCCTACCTCTCCTGGTGTCCCTGTCACCAAAGCTTGCTTTCACCTGGGTGACTGCCAGCACTGTGTGGACAGTGTAGCCCACTTCCTGGACTGTGCCTCCCAAGCACCAGTGCCTTGTCTTTCTTTTATCCTTAGCTGGGATCATTTCTTTTAACCTTGCTACACAGTAACAGCGCCACTCTGAAATGTCAGCTCCGGCCTCTCCCTCCCAGCAATCAATGGCTGCCATTTGGTCACTGACTCGACAGACCTTCAGTCTAAGCAAAACTTTCATTCCCAGCTCTTCTGTCTTTAGCCCCTGGACTCAGCCTTCCATCCCCACACTGCCTTGGACATTGCTTTTGGCCAGGCTGCCTGGGGCCTCCACCCTGCCAAGTTTAATGACTCTTTCTTAGCTTTTATCTTCTTTGTCCTGGCTCCTGGTAGTGATGTTGGATGTGGCCTGTGACTTCCTCAATCTAAAACACTTCTTTTCAGCACGAGTGATCCTATATTCTCTGAGGGGTCTTCCTCTGGCTTCGTTGCTGGACCCTGATGTAGCCCCAAACTCTGGTTCCTGTACACTCTCTGTCTCTCTCAGAATTCAGCCTAGCCCCCCACCCCTGCAATGCTAGGCAGGCACTCTATGATTGAGCTACACCCCTGTAACATGAAGGCCGGCTTGTTGGGGTTTCCATCCCGCCCGGTACCCCACATCCGGCAAATCCCACAGCTGGCAAGCAACAAAGAAAATCACACGGAGTCTACATTAGGTTATAAACTGATTGGCCCATTAGGTCAGGCTACTTATTAGCTCTTATAACTTATGTTACCCCATTATCCTTATCTACATTAGCCACACGGCTCAGTACCTTTCTCAGCTGGGCAGTTTACATCCTGTCTCTTCGGTGGTCTGTGCAGGAGTGCGGAGGGAGCTTCCTGCTTTCCAGAATACTCCCAGTCTCTTTGCTCCACCTCTACTTCCTGTCTGGCTTTCCCGCCTATACTGCCTGCCTAGCCAATCAGCATTTTATTAAAATATGATTGACAGAATACAGACAATTCTCCCACACCACACCCCCCAGCCTCTTTGCTTTATTTTTGAGACAGGGTCTTGCTACACAGACCAGGCTAGGCTGGATTTACTATTAGTCCAGGCTGGCCTTGAACTTATAGCAATCCATCCCTTGGTCTGTCTTCTTCATAAGTGCCTCCTCTTCCTGCACCCTCACACTTAGATCAGTGGTTCTAAACCTCTAATGCTGAGACCCTTTAATACAGTTCCTTATGTTGTGGTGATTCCCCCACCCCGCCTCCAATCATAAAATTATTTTTGTTGCTACTTTATAACTGTAGTTTTGCTACTGTTAAGAATTGTAATGTAAACATCTGATAGATACACAGGATATCTGATATGCAGCTCCCAAAGGGGTCGAGACCCACAGGTTGAGAACCACCGCCTTAGGGGCTCATCCATTCACTAATGTGGCATGTTCCTGTCTGCTGGTGACCCTCTCCCTGAACTCCAGACCCTGCTCCCATCAGTTTCTCTGCTGTGGCATCACTGTGTCCAAAGATGAACTCATCCCCTCCCCTGCAGTCAGCCCGTTTGAGTTGTCCCTGCCAACATTTCAGGGACATGACGGTCTTCCACGTTCCTGACATCTTCCTAGAGTTCCATGGCTTTTCATGACTTGGGCCTATGCTTACCTACTGCAGTTTACTCATCTATGATGCCATAGCACCCCAGAGACACCCCATGTCTCCTCCTCAGCTGCCCCCTCCTCACACAAATGATGGTGTCCCCATCGTTTCTTGGGGACACCAGCTGGGCCTCCTCTCTGGTTCTCTGCTTCTACTTCAGCTGCCAGTCATTTCCACCAAGAACCGGAGGGGCCTCACCAATCAGATCATGTCAGAAAATCTAAAGTTTGTGCCATTCCCTACAACATCTGATGTGACCCGGCCCACATGCATCTCCACTTCCATACCTCTGTCTTCCTTGTTACTCAGGGAGTCATGAACCCACCAGCCTGTTAGCCACCCCAGACTGCCTTAGGACGTAGCCCTTGCAACTATGTCAGGTCACAAGACTTCCCAGAAGCCCATGGGGCTGCTTTTCTCCTGTCACTCAGTACATGTGCCTATCTCTCTCACCTTGGCGCCAATACCTTCGTTTTCACTCCTTGAATTTTGGTCTAACTTTCATTCATTCGTTCATTCATTCATTCATTCATTCATCAGTTGCTTTACACCATTATTTCACCTTGAAATATTTGGCTTGTGGCCAGGCAGCGGTGGTGCACGTCTTTAAACCCAGAACTCAGGAGGCAGAGGCAGGTGGATCTCTGTGAGTTCGAGACGAGCCTGGTCTACAAGAGCTAGTTCCAGGACAAGCTCCAAAGCTACAGAGAAACCCTGTCTCGAAAAAAAAAAAAAAACCAAAAAAAAAAAAAATATTTGGCTTGCTAGATGGTTTGGTGTATGATGTATAGGAGTGTCATACAAGATTTTTTTTTCTATTCTAGGCTTCTATAAGAATTTTTATTTTGCTTTTGCTTTTTTATTTTTTTGAGACAGGGCTTCTCTGTATAGTCTTGGCTATCTTGGAACTCACTCTGTAGACCAGACTGGCCTCAAATCACAGGATTCCACCTGCCTCTGCCTCCTGAGTGCTGGGATCAAAGGCAGATGCCACTACTGCCCAACTTGCTTTAAATTTTTGAGACAAGGTCTCATTAGCTCTGGCTGCCCTCACACGCTCACTATGTAGCTAAGGAAGACTTTGAATGCCTGATCTTCCTGCCTCAGTCTCCCAAGTCCCAGGATTACAGTATTGCCACCACACTAGCGTCTTGTTAGATGTTATCCTTGTTTCTAGATTATTCCATCCCATAATTCATCTATCTATCCATCAATTCATCTATAAATATCCTCATTCACCCACTAACTAATCTATCCATCCATCCATCCATCCATCCATCCATCCATCCATCAGTATCTCACCATTTATGCAGTCATATCCATACATTGTCTGTTTGTCTTCTTCTGTCCACTCGCTCATCCATCCACCACCATCTAACTCAGCTATGTCAGTCAGTGGAAAACAAGTGTGCATTGCACTTGGGTCAGAGTACACTTCCCTCTTCTCTCCTCTCTATATAACTGTCAGTCTCTCACTTCCTTTCCACTGTTGCTTGGGCGGGGGGCACCCAGTCTCTGGCTTCCCATCATTCATACTTTGTCCATCGATTGTTTAATCCTCAAGGGATCAGTTAAAACACTTGCTTTGTGTCAGGACCTGGCCAGGCCTGTGTACCTGTGTGCATGCGCACAAGTGTGTTGCCTATGGCCCCTCCCTCCTCTCCTTTTCACCTGCTTTCATGACTTGGTGCCTCACTGCATGTTCCTCCTCTGTCCCTGCTTCCTGTCCTCGATCCCAGCAGTGCTGCAGTTGAGACCTTTCTGCTCCCAAGTGGGAAATCCAAAGCCCAACCACCCCATGAGCACCCATCCCCACGAGCGCCCATCCCCACGAGCGCCCATCCCCACGAGCACCCTCCCCCCAGCATATGACGAGTGCGCCACATCACAGCATTTCCGCACTGTGATGCTACCTTCCCAATCTCATTAGCGCTGAGAGTCACTGCCTGCCTGGGTCCTGAGCCAGGAGTCCCGAGTCATCTCCGAGTTGTCATTCTCTGGTCACCCACAGCCCATCTGTTCTCCTTCCTGGAGAATCTTCCTCAGAAAGATGCTCGGTCCCTACCCCACTGTCTCCTCAGCCTTGATAGTCAAAGTCCAGACCATTGTACACCTCAGTGTCGCTGGGGCTTCTTTGTCTCCCTAGAGTTTTGTTCAGGCTTCTCCCACCACCTGGACTGATACTGTCCCCTCAAATGCACACAGTGCCTCCCTGCCATCCCCCAGGCTTCAGGCCCCCCTCTGGTTCTTCATACTCCTTTGTGTCCTTGACCCTCTGTCTGCATCTCCCTCAGCCACACACCTTCTTTCCTGCTCTGCAGAGGGCCTTTAGAGAATTTGTCTGTTTGGTCATCAACCCTGCTGTGGGTACATGCATGTGTGTGTGTGTGTGTGTGTGTGTGTGTGTGTGTGTGTGTGCGCGCGCACGTGCACGCGTGTGTGTACATGTGCATGCATGTTTGCGTATGTAGAAGTCAGGAATCAACAGCCGATTTCTTTCTCAGTTCCAGGAATCTGCTTGCCTCTGCCCCCTCAGCTCTGGGATTATGATGCCCTGCCACCAGCCCTGGTTTTTACATGACTTCTGGGGTTCTGAACTCAGGTCCCCATGCTTTTATATCATGTACTTTACTTTCCGAACCATCTGCACAGATCTTGCCTTGTTTTTGAGACAGGGTCTATCATTAGACTGGAGCTGGCTCAATTAGACTGGAATGGCTGGTTAGCAAGCATCAGGGAGCCACCCTTCTTTGCCTCCCCAGGGTTTGGATTGCACACACAAGAGTCATTATGCCAGACATTTTTATGATTCTGGGGATTTTTCTTTGTGTTACATGTGTGTTCATGAACACTATTGGTTCCCATTTTTTCTGTTTTTCTTCATCTGTTTGCTTGTCTATCTATTTACCCTATCCATTCGTCCATCTATCCATTATCCATCCATCCATATCCACTCATCCATCCATTCATTCATCCATCAATCCATCCATTCATCCATCCATTCATCTATCCACCCACCCATCCATCTATTTATCCTTTTTCTGCCCATCCATCCATTCATCTATTCCAGTCAACCAATGTGAACTGAGCAGCTACTGTCCGCTTGCCAAGGGCAGAGGAGCTCAAAGTCCTTGTATGCTCTGAAGAAGCTGAGTCCACTCACCTCAAGGAGATCGAGGGTGACAAAGGCTCACTAAGAGAACTTTTGGTATCACACTTTGGGAGTGTCTTTCTGTGTTACCCACTTCACCCCTTGCCTTGCATCTTCCCAGCTTCAACATGCCCCAGGGAAAGTCAGCCCCCTCTAGTGTCTGTTCATACACAGCCACTTCACACACCCCCAGGAGGCTCCTGAGACAAGATTCCCTCCCCTTACTTGTGCCCTCCTGTGGATCTTGGCCTGGAATTATAGCTACACATCCCAATAACTTTTAAGCCTGTCTGGAGGTTTCCTGAAACATTGCATCAAACCCGAGGGATGGTCAACTTCTAAGGGAATAAGAATTATGTGGGCCTCAGTTTTGGAGACTTCCAGTCCTTGGTTGATGGCCTCTGTTGTTTATGCCTGTGATCACACTGCAGCAAGTCTTTGCCACGCGGCTAAACTGTAAAGCACACTGGGAAGTTCTGAGCTCCAGACTTCATCTTGCTTCTCTTCTTCATTACCTCCCTCCCTTGTATGCCTCCTTCAGCCAGACCCCTTCCCTTCAGATCCATCCTGTGCACCTCCTTTGCATTTGTATACCACTCCTCCCTGAAAGACCTTCTCCACTCCTGGGGTTTTGAAGAGAAGTCAGAACTCACTCGACTCCCCCAGCCGACTTTTAGGTCCCACCTGCTCCTGACCACTCTTTCCTTTGGTTCACAGGCCACGGAGAAGTGGAAGGATGCTGGGATCTGACCCGCCACTCCCCACCTCACACCTTGGCCACCTCCTGATGACCTGAGTCCACCATGCCCGCCTCTCAGCCCCCTGGAAGCTGCCAATAATCTGTCTGCCAATCAAATCAGCTTTCTCTTTCACTCTCCCCTCTGTTGCTAGGGCCCTCCAACCCCCCACCAGTCTTGGGATAGGTCCTTTAGCTTGTCTTTGATCCCAGGAAAGCTGGTGTCCTGGTTTTTCCTGCTCCTTTCCCCACAGGGTCCTCTTATCGGTCATGTCCTTCCTAGGGCCCAGGTTCCACTCACACTGACATTCTTCTCACCTGGGATACCCTCTCATCCCTTGCAATGGCTGATGAGCAGGCCCCCCTTGCCATAGCCCTTGGGGCTTTTGCCATGGGCACTGGAGTTTGGCTTTTTCTCTGAGCCTCTCAGACTGTGTCTACCTATGACTGTCACAGACTGGGGCTGCTAGAGGGTGCCTGAATGGGTAGAGAGAGGGGTGTGTCTGTCCTGTGAGCTCTCTGGTCCTCGTCCTCTGCTGCCTCCACTCGTTTCAGATTTACTATTTAATCTCTTAAGTGACGTACGGCTGCGTCATCTTTGTATAAAAAGTCAAGTCCTCCCTTGGGCTCTGAGTCACTCTCTCTTTCCCGTCTTGTGTCCCTCTCAGTTTCTGGTTTCTCTCTGTTTCTTTTAGATGTGGTCATCACACTTTCTGTCCCAGTGTGGTGGTGGTGGTGGTGGTGGTGGTGGTGGTGGTGGTGGTGGTGTATTTGTGTGTGTGTTGGGTGTGTCCCAAATGGAAAATGAGGGTGCACTCAAACTTAGGAACATTGTAATGAGTTTACCAAGCTCAGGGGCAGGAGAGACGGCTCAGAAGTTAAGAGCACTGGTTGCTCTTCCAGAGGACCCATGCTCAGTTCCTAGTGCCCACATGGTGACTCACATCAGTCTGTAATTCCAGTTCTAGGGCATTCAATGGCCTTTTTTGGCCTCGGAGGGCCCTGCATTTATGTGGTGCATAGACATATCTGCAGAAAAAGCACACATATACACAAAATTAAAAATAAAATGAAAAGCATTAAAAGGCCATTCATGGAGGCATAGGCTTATAATCACAGAACTTGGGAGGCAAGGGCAGGTGGATGTCTGTGAGTTCTGGGACAGCTAAGGCTCCATTACTGAGACCCCGTATTCAAACAGCAGAGAGTCTACAAAGGTCTATGCTACAGGATGTGAGAGCCCAGGAATCTACGAGGTTCTGCAGAAACACAGAACTGGCAGTAGTAGACTATGGCCATCTCTGCCTACTGAGGGGCGAGGACAGCTGTGACCCAGGACCTATAGGAAAGCAGGGGCTGCCGGCCTGCCACCCGAGGAGACCAGAGAACCAACACCTTCACCACATTCTAACCCCTGCCAGGATGACCATTGGCTAGGCCCACACTGAACCCACTGACAGTCAACAGTGTGGTCAGTTGCTTGGGGCAAAGAAAAGGATGGAAAGGAGCCTTGGGACTTTCCCTGAGTCCTTTGTTAGGTTTTTTTTAGCCATCCATCCATCCATCCATCCACCTGCCCACTCAGCCAGCGGGAACTGAGACTGCTCATGCTCCTAGTGTGCCAAACAGCGTGAGGCGCCTGGTGGACCCCAAAAGGCACTCTGCTTGCCTCTCTGTCAGGTGCTCATCTTCCTCCCCCTCGTCTCTTAACTTTCTTGTTGGCAGAGAGCCCCCCCCCCTTCTCTCCCTGTCACTGATTTCATCTTGCTCATCGCCGCTCCGTTTTTCTCTCCAGAGGAAAGTTATTGAATTTTGCTCAGAGGCTGTGTGTCATTCTTGCCCTGTGTGTACGTGCCGGCTGTCTTTCCCCTGTGTCGTTCCCTTCCTGGGGCCTGTGGAGTGTTGTTCTCAGGCTCGGAGACTGTTTCTGCTTTCACGGATCCTGCCTCAGAGGAAGTCTTGATCGTCCCCATAGCCTGCAAAGCAACCACACCAGAGTCTTGGCCTGGAATATAGCTCAGGCTGGCCTTGCCCTTGTGGTAACCCTGCTCTGTGTACACCTCCTGGGTGGTAAGGTTAAAGGCATGTGCGACCACACCTGATTTTTATTTTTTTTAATCCAATTTTGTTCTTACTCTCTGACTTACTCATTTCTTCCATCTTTCCTTCTATTCCTCCTCCCCTCCTCCACCATCTACGAATTACCTATTCACAGACATGCAATACCTGTAATACTTGTGTCCTTTCTGGCTACAGTCTCAACAGGAACACATGTAGGTTCCTTCTTTCCTAAAGCATGATGCACACAGCCTCAACCTCTCTGCCCTTCCCCTTGCCTGTTCATGTTCGTGATCTTTTATATGTATTCACAATTTATATACATATCAGTATACATATTTGTATAATATCAGTATGTATCACAATCAGTTTATATCCACAAACTGCTTAATTAGCTCAAGCCAGGGACCCTCCGTCTCTTCAGATCCTCTTCCTGTTCTCAGGCCTCACAGTCCTTGAGCTGTCACGTGATTCTCTGTTTATTTGATGTTTTTCCCGGATGAACTAACCCAAGCTGCTTTGTGCCTAACCTGTCCTGCAGACAAGCTCCCCCATCCTTTCCCTCAAACCACAGTCCTACCAGGCTCCTCCCCCATCATATTATTTCTATGTCAGTAAGAAGTGTCTCCATTCTCCATAATACTGGACATTGCTACCACACAGGGCTCAGTACTCAGGATCCTGGAGTTATTTCTGAATGTTCTTTCCTCCCAGTTATCCATCCACCCATCCACCCAACCATCTAGCCATCCATCCACCGACACATCCATCCATCCATGTACTCACCCATCCATATCCTCACTCACCCACTCATCCATTTATCCATCCATGCATCCATCTATGCATCCATCCATCTATCATTCACTCACCCACCCATCATCCATCTGCCCATCTGTTCATGTATCTATCTACTCACCTACCAAACTATCACCCATTGTCCACACATCTATTCGTTTATCTTAATCTGGTGTTAGCTTTGGTCTCTATGGAGCGTGGTGAGGTCCTGGTGGGCGCCACCCAGCTCCCCTAACTCAGCGCTGGTGTGTTGCTGATTTGAATTGGCCACAGTAGTGGAAAAGGGCAGAAGATATACAAAATGGAGCTTTTTTCCTTTTCCCCTTCACCGGGGCAGTTAGTCAACTTGATGTGGACACAGGACACCTTTTTAAACACCTGCCAGAGCCCTTCCAGAGGAAAGGTGACCTGGGTTTGTTTTGCCCTCCTGTGCATGTGAACCGAGTGTTTTTCTTTTCTCTTCAGGGCACAGGAGGTTGCTGCCAACACCTGTGCTCGGACAGGTCTTTCTGCCTTGTTTTTCTCGGTTCCAGGGTGCTGTCTAGAACTTGTCCACCATGTTTCTGTCAGTGAGTCTGTCTGAACATGCACTAACCACCTCCCTCACTTCATTCTCGCCTCTACCACACACCTTCTCCTTCTCTCCACATCTGACCCTGGAGGTTGCACCTGGTATCTGCTTTGGGTGAATGTGTGGGTGGAGCCACCTTGACCTCTCTCTTTAGAGTTTTTCTTCGTCCATTTTCCTTCTTCCCTTTCTCATCCTTCATGGGCATGTGCCCGCCTGCCTCCTCGCTTCTGGAGGGCCCCACTCCCCCCCCTCAATTTCCTTTGTAACTTCATTATTGATGTTCCACCCTCCTCACCCCTGCAGCTTCTGCTTTCATCTCGCTCAGCCGCACTCCCTCCTCTCGACAAAGAGCTTATTGGATTTGGCTTGGAATCGTTCGTGCGTCATCCCTGCTCCGTCCGTATGTGTGTCTGTGTGTGCATGTGTGCGTGCATGCATGCGTCCGACACTTTCCCCTTCAGCTCCTTCTCTCTCTCTTTCTGGAGTTTGTAGAGTTTTGCAGTTTCCTGTATTTCCCAGAATGTTTGAGCATGTACTCGTGCCCCTGCCTGTGAGCCACATCTCAGAGCAGGCTTGAGGCTGGGTCCTGCTACAGAGTGACTCATGACCCCGGACCAGGGTCTGCCTGTCCCCGCACCTCCTGCTCACTTCCTCTCATATTTCCTTCCTTTGCAAGCTTACCTCCTGCTGTCAATGAGGACCCCCAATCTCTTCTTGTCCCCACCTCCTGCTGTCTGTGAGGACCTCCAATCTCTTCTTATCCCCACCTCCTACTGTCTGTGAGAACCCCCAATCTCTTCTTGGAAAGGAACCCTGAGACCTCAATTCTCTTCCAGCCCCAAACTCAAGCCAACATTGGTAACAGAGCCTAACCTCTCATAGTGCCCACCCAGAATCTTGAGAAAATCCCCCAGAGCCTATTTGATAGTCAAATCGCACCTACCTTTTGCCTCTTCATCCCCATTGACCCATCGGGCCCCAACAAATAGTGAGAATTCGTCCTTGCCTAATCCACGTCTCCTGATTTTCTCCCATCTGTGGGTAACCCTGCTCCAAATAGTCTTCCTGTTGGCTTCTGAGGGAAGAGTTCTTCCCTATGAGACAGTGATTGCTGTCTTGTGTTTTTTGTGGGCACAGAGCCGTGTTTGCACACCCATGCCCGTGAACATGAACTAAAGGACAAGAGCTTGTGTACACCGAAGAGGTTGCTTCTCCCTTCCTACATTGGCTTTACTCTTACCTGCCCAGCCCCTTACTGTAGTGTAACAACAAAGCTACAGGCACCTCTTTGGTTCCTCCAGCTACGTACAGTTCTGCCCAAGCAGCCTGGGCTCCTCCCCAGCGCCTAGAGACAGTGCTTTGCTCCTAAGCAGATGCCACCATGCTGTCTGTGTGCTGCCTCCCTCTACAGCTTCACTCCTTGCATCCACACCAGCTTGCATGCTTGCCTGAATGCATGCATGCTTGCTCGTTTTCTTTCTAAATATTTATTAGTTTATGTGTAAGGGTGTTTTGCCTGCATGCAAGTCTGTGCACCACATGCATGCCCTGTGCCCGTAGAGGCCAGAAGAAGCTGTCAGATCTCCTGGAACTGAATTTATAGATGGTTGTGAGCCACTGTGTGATTGCTGGGAATCAAGTATAGGTCTTCTGCAAAAAAGGGGCAGCACTGCCCTTAACCACTGACCAGCACCAACACCCCAGTTCTCTAACTCCCCCGTCTGAGAGGTCAGCCTCTGCTGGCTTAATTGGCCTCATCCAGATCCTCACCTGCACCCCTGGGCAAGTTCAAGCTGACTAATTTTGCTTCACGGCTTTCTAGATCAACCCAAGTTCTTCCATGCTTTGAGACTTCTACTCTGTCCCTAGTCACAGGAACCTTTTACATGAGGTGGTACCGGGGTGCGGGTTATGTCCGTCTCCTGCTCTCTCCTCATGCTGGTCCTTGCATGAGGTGGTGTCGGAGTGCAGGTTATGTACGCCTCCTGGTCTCTCCTCATGCCGGGCCTTGCACTTGATCTTAGCTCCTAGCCTCGCTAGCTGATGAAGGGCGGGTAGAGCACAGGCACACTCTCCTGACAGCCAGGCTCAGGCGTGTGTTAGAAGATTTCTTCTTCCCACCAGACCACAGCATCTTCAGGGCAGGGTCTGTCTGAGTTGTCCCCAGTTCTTGGCACCTGCCAGGGAGGATGGCAGGGCAGACAGGGTGTCTGTGACTGGCTCCTTTCCCACGCTGTCTCTTATTCCCTTTGACTTCCTTTTTTGTTCTCTTCCTTTGAAGAATTAATTGTTCATTATCTCAGCGATGGTGTGAACATGTCTGACTTAAAAACAGCTTTGAAACGTCTTAGGAAAGACTAAAGTCTGCTTTGAACTCCCTCCCAAGTGTGGGCTCGGGACTGATCTTCCTGCAGGATTCACAGTTATTAGATTGGTGTGAACTGTTCTGGTAGATGAATACGTGGCTAGACAATGATTGACAGGTAGATAGAAAACAGATATATACATACATACTAGGAAGGAGGGAAGATGGAAAGAAGAAAGACAGAAGGAAGAAAGGCAGACAGGCGGAACGGCTCTCCGGTGTTGCTCTGGCCATTGCCACTGCAGTCTGAACGTAAGACTGGCAACAGACCTCCTCATCCAGCAACACCTTGTGGCCTCAGACTTGTCAGAACTCAGACCCGACTCCCTCTTTCATCCTCTTTCACCAGGTGCAGCCTGCTTAGGCTGACCTCCCCTGACAGGGAGTATCGGGTCCCCTGCCCTTTTGACAAGGTGACAGCAGCTTTTGTGAATGACTTCTCTTCACACCGTGCTTGTCTTTGGTCCCCACCCAGACTTTGTCATCAGCACGTGTCTAGCCTGCCCGCCTGCCATGCTCCTCCAGGTCTCCACACCTCTCTTTGCCCCTCCCCATCCATCCTCCCTGCAGATCCAGCCCTTATGTCTACCCACATAATCCAGGCCTGTCTCCCACCCCACACCTGTCACTAATTCTACCTGCAGCTGGAGTTTTTGTTTTGTTTTCACATTTTAATTGTCATTTGCAGGGGACTAGAAAGTCCTGTGCCCCCACTCATCCTGGCATCCATCAATCTGCCTACCTCAAACCATGAGCATCTTCCAGAACCTGGCATCTAGAATGGCCTGCATGCGTAGACTTGTATGTTTCTTTGGTTTGGATGGCAAGTTTCTCCTAAAAGGCTCATGTTTTAATATTTACCTCCAGTGGCAGAGTCCATCACTGAGAGGAGACTGAACCATGGGGACTCTGGCTTCATCAGTTGGCTGATCCGTAAATGGATTCAAATTTGGTAGTGTTACTGGGATGTGATGAACTAGGAGGCGGGGCATGTTTGAAGGGCATAGGTCCCTGTGGGCGTGCCTTTGAAAGGTACCTTGTTCTGGCCTCTTCTGTTCTCTGTGCTCTCTGGCTGTCCTGGGGCGAGCAGCTTTACTCTCTGTGGGCTCTTGCTGTCTCAGTGATCTGCACGATCATAGATGCTAGCAGCAGAGTAGCCAACCATGTGTGGATTCCCTGGAAAGCGTGAGCCAGATAAAGCTTAGGTTGTTCAAATGATTCTCGTGGATGAAAAAGTGAAGACAAACCCCTCCCCGTGTGCATCCCAGAGCCTGCCTGTGTGTGTCTAGCTCTGAGCTTCTTCTCTCCCTGTCTTATTCAGCCACATACTATCCTGCCCTCCTGAGGAGCCTACTCAACTTTTTGCTTGTGTATCACTCCTGCACGTGTGTATATGTATACAAGATGTGTTATGTACATGTGTATGTGCATGCAAGGAGTGCTGTGTACATGTATATGCCATGCTGACTATGCTATATTTGTGTGTATATAATGTGCCATCTGTATATTTATTTTGCACATGCAAGGTATGTGTGTGTGCATCTGTTCTGAAGGGTGTGTACACCTATGTGTGTATGCACATGTAGAGTGGATGTGCATGTGTACATGTAGGGAGTGCTGTGCATATGCATGTGTGCATTCAGGGTGTGCATGCACGCATGAATGTACACTGGTATATATGTGTGTGTACCTGGCATACATGTCTATATGCATGGCATTTCTGTATATGTGTGTATATATGCATGCAGCCTCATCTCTCTCTCTCTAAGCCATGGACTGGGTTGGTTCCCACTCCATCATTCCTTTTTTTTTTTTTTTTTTTTTTTTTTACAAAAAACACAGGGTTTTATTTCCATCCCATTGGGCAGGGCTCGACAGGGCAGGGAGCAGGCTCTCATGGAAGGAAGAGGCCTCTACTCTACTTGCCGGCGATGAGAGGGTTCTGTAGCACCATGATGACTGAGTCCCCGCACAGGAACATCTTGGAGATGTAGCGGTCCTTGTTGACAGGCTTGGACTTCTTCTTGCCCTTGCCGCTCTTGGGGACCTCAGTCCACATCTCCTTCACGTTCTCCAGCACCATGTTACAGTGCCTGTCAAAGGCCTTCACCCGCCCCAGGAGCTTCTTGTTGTTGCGACAGTTAATGAGCACTTGTGTGTTGTTCTTGACTGACTGTGTGAGCACCGAGAGGGGGCCTGTGTTGAATTCCTCCTCCTCCCACTTCTGCAGCTCCTCTGGCGTCATCTCACTCTTGGGTTTATTAAGGAGACTCATGGTGGAAGTTTCGCTAGCAGATTACTCCTGCCGCCACCGCGTTGCTCAGGTCTCCGGAGTAGGTAGCCACTCCATCATTCTTATGGACAGTTCGCCTTCTGGTCTGTCCTTCCAGCTGCCCAGGGTGAGGCTAGTTCATTTTGGGAGGCGCTGCCTCTCCTCTCCTACCTTTCACACTCCTGGAATGCCCTCATCCTGCCCTCCTCCTGGGGCTGCAGCCTCCCTTCCCTGTCCTGCCAGGCTGGAGCCCTCCACAGGTGCTTCCTACACAGAGGGTCAGTTTCTCACACTGAAATACATTCCTTATTCCTGCTGGCTGGAGGTCTCAGCAGGAGCCCGAGCCATCCTGACTCTTCCTGCTCTGGCCTCCCACAGCCCATCTGTGCTGCCCTCCTTCCATGCCTCCCTCCAAGGCCTTTCAGCCCCTGCTCCTAACAGGTCGCGGCATCTTGTGCGCCTCCTTTGTCCTCAGCACGAGCTCCTACTTCTCTCCATCCTCCTCTGACCTCCGTTGATCCAGGTCCCCCATGACTTCCTGGTGGCCTCAGGCCCTATGCAGTTATCTCTCTGTTTCCTCCTGGCCAGGGCTTCTCCATCACACTGGCTTCCTGGGCAGAGAAACCTCCCTCAGGACTCATCCTTAACAGCATCCAGTAGAGGATGTGAGTGGAGTCAAAGCACAGCCCAGGTTTGACTTTGCCTCTGCGGGGGGTGGGGTGGGGAGAGATACTTTAAGAGCACGGCTGATACAGCCATTAAAACCCTTTAATGTTTTGTACCCCTTTTGTTTTATTTATTTATTTTTTTATTTTTTGCTTGCTTGTTTCTTGGCCAGGAACCTTGGGTTGGACCTAAGACACTGCAGACTTCTGGTCTTTCCTTGCCACTGGGATAATACTGGCAAGACACAAACTACTTGTTAATTGCCTCATTATTTGAGCTCCATGAATAAACTGTTTAAGGGTAGGTCCCCAGCGCCTTCATTCATGAGCCAGTTTATTCTTACAGTAGAGCCGGGATACGTGCCCTGGGTGATCACCAAGAACTAGGTTAAGAGGACATTAAACCCAAGTCTCTCTGTGAATGCTGAGAAATGCTCAGCCTGAAATTTCTCAGTCCATGTTCTTAGTGCTCCAGAACTACTGGCCAAATAAATCCCTTAAAAAAAAAAAAAGCTAGGGGCTGGGCAGTGGTGGTGCACACCTTTAATCCTGGCACTTGGAAGGCAGAGGCAGGTGGATCTCTGTGAGTTCAAGGCCAGGCTGGTCAACAAGAGCTATTTTCAGGACAGGTCCAAAGCTACAGAGAAGCCCTGTCTTTTAAAACAAAAACAAAAACAAAACAAAATAAAAATAACTGGGTATCATGGCACATGCTGGGTATCCCCACACTCAAGAGGCAGAGACAGGAGGATCCGAGTTCAGGACAAGCAGGACCACCCAGTGAGACAATCTCAGAAAAGCAAGTAAGCAACAACAAAAATAAGTGAAGAGTCTAGCCTGGGGGATTTGGTCACCGCCACACAGAGTAGACTAAGGGTCTCTGAATTTCATTCTACTCAAACGCATCTTCTTTTCCTTTTCGGTGCTGGGCACAGACCCTACTTCTCCGACACACCAGTCAGTGCCCTACCTCTAAACAACGTCCCAGTCAAAAGCTGAGTCTTAGCCTCAGCACTGGGTCTCCGGGAGAAGCCTAGTATGTTGGAACCATGCAGGCCTGGTTTCTCCACGTTTGACAGCTACTAGTATATCTCTTTCCTGTCCCATTTTACTACAAACACCAGAAATGAACCAGACGGCATCTCCAACATTCAGTCTGGAAACCTTGTAACTCCTCGCCCGACACATCTCATCAGGCCGTTTCTGTTTATGTTGCTGTGAGCAGGTGGGTTGTTACAAACTCTGCCACCCACTGCCTCCGAGCCTCCCATTGCCCCCATTTCCAGTGCCCTTCTCCCCTTACGCCCTCACCGATGGCTCCCTGGAGGAAAAGTTCTTTGACATTTTCCCATAGGACTCCTCAGTTCTTTCTCTTTCTCTTCAGTCTTGCTTTTCTCAGCTGTGCGTTCCCAAGGCCATTCTCAAACTTTAGGTTTTCATTACTGTAGCTGTCCACTTCCAAATATCCAAATATCATTTATCTACCGCTGTTCCTTGACCTGCAATGTTCCTTACAGGGCTCTCTGAGTGCCCCCCTGCCCCAGGGCATGGCTGCTGACTCTCTCCCCACAAAAGTAATAATGCTCAAATTCCATGCTATCTATCCATCTTGCTTTGCCCTGTTGGTAGCAGCGAGTCACGGAGTCCTGGCCACCTCGGGCTCTGCTTCTGCAGGGAGGCTTTCCAAAGAATTTGCAGACATAGTTTAAAACTACCACACTTGCTGTTCAAGGCCCCACGTGACCCAGAGCCCTCACACATCACCTCTGAACCTCAGGTCACCTTTGAAGCTTCCCTGAGAAATCTTGGAGAGCCAATCAGGTCCAATTGAACCAAAACCCGCCCTGGGCTTCCAAGAAGTGGGCTCTGTGCATTTTGGGCTGGAGATCTGGGGAAGGACATTATATTTTCATGGTGTGTGACGGCACAAGGTCCCAGGACTGCCCCTGTGTATTGCAGCACTCAGGCCCCTGGTTTCCTCTCCCTGAGAGTCAGTTTCTCTGCAAATAACAGGGAGCTGGGTTGCCAGGCAGACTAAACAAGATGGTGGTGGGGTTGAAGCCGAGGAACATCTGGCTTTGGCTGAAGGATGCCTATCACATCACCACACTGATTGATTGGCACCAGCACGGATTAATTTCCTCCTACTGCAGCTGGGTCCTAAGGGCCATTCAACCGCCCCTTCCCTGGTCTCCCAGCTTCTTCCCTTCCCATTACCACAGCAGTTCTGATGCCTGTGTCCCTGGGTGGGTAAACAGGCTGTTGTGGCCAGTCCTTCCCTCTCAGGCCTCTCCAGTCAGGGGCCAGCACCTTTCTGTGTCTGTCTTCTCCCAGGCCTCACACCCTTTCCCTTCGATTTCTCTTCTCCTTTCCTCCTATAGCAGTGTTTAGCTGCTCCCGGCATGGCTGCCATCCTCCTGGGCAAGTTTCTCTAGGAAGCCATCCCGTCTCACTCTCCCGCCACAGTCTCCACTGTCCCTGAGGCATTCTCAGTGGTCACCAGGCTCCCAGCTCTCCCAACCACCTTCTTCCTGGGAACTTTCAACATGGTGCACAGCGAAGTGGGACAACTACTGGAGACCCCAGACAGGATTTAGCTGGCCTTCCTGGGACCCCCTGCAAGGTTCTTCTAGGCTATGGGGATAAAGTTACCAGTGAGGCCTAATTCTTTCACTCGGCAGCTCTGCCCAACACTGACGTATTGTTCCCTTCTAATCCCACTACTCAGCCTGGGTCTTGTTACTGTCAGTGTGGGGTCTCCAGCTGGCTTCAGACCCCGCCCCAGGTTTGGTTTAGGCTTGACTTTACACACGTGACAACCGCATCGGAAGTCACTCTGAGCTCCGCGGGCATTTGAAACCTCCCTGGCCAGTGTCGTCAAGTATTCCTGTGTCTGAGACCCCTAAACAGCTCTTCTCTGCAAGGTCCCAGGGCCGTCATCTTCCTTGATTTCTTACCTGTCCCTGGGTCCCTCTGTTCCCACCCCTGTCCTCGTCCCTGGTGCTGTAAGCCCTTAGTGGCTTGAATAAATTGATGGTACTCGAATTCTTGTCACAGAGTCTTCTGCTGGGTCAGGGAACAAGGAACACTCTGAATCCTGTTGGGATTCTGTCACCCACTGTGTCCTTGAGCCATGACCCTGGTGGGTGCACCAGGCTCTTCCCAGCCTCAAGGGTCCAGGTTTGTCTGCTGTGGTCTACCTCCCTTTGCTGGCCAGTTTTATGTCGACTTGACACAGGCTAGCATCATCCGAGAGAATGGAGCCTCAACTGAGAAATGGCCGCCATAGACTGGGCTGCAGACAAGCCTGTGGGGCATTTTTAAGTTAGTGATTAATGTGAGAGGACCCAGTCCCCATGGGTGGGGACATCCCTGGCTGTTGCAAGGAGAGAGGGCCCGCTTATTTTTCCTGGCCACCCGGCTAGCTTACACCCAAAATAATCACACAGAAACTGTATTCATTTAAACACTGCCTGGCCCATTAGCTCTAACTTCTTATTGGCTAATCCTTACATCTTAATTTAACCCATTTCTATTAATCTGTGTATTGCCACGTGACTGTGATTTACCAGCAAGATTCTAACCAGAGTCCATCTCAGGCAAGAGACCCATGGCGTCTCTCACTCTGCCCTTCTTTCTCCCAGAATTCAGTTCTGTCTCCTCCGCCTACCTAAGTTCTGCCCTATCAACTAGGCCAAGGCAGTCTCTTTATTCGTTATCCAATGAAAGCAACACACAAACAGAAGAAACTCCTACACTACCTGGGCAGGTGGTCCTGGGCAATATAAGAAAGCAGGCTGTGTAAGCTATGAGGATCAAGCTAGTAAGTGTGTCCTCCCATGGCCTCTGTATCCTCTGCCTCCAGGTTCCTGCCCTGTTTGAGTTTCTGTCCTGACTTCCTTCACGGACAAACAGTGATGTGGAAGTGTGAGCCAAATAAACCCGTTCCTTTCCCAGTTGCTTTAATCATGGTGTTGTATCACAGCAAAAATCATCCTAGCTAATACATTCGCCCTCCAGCTGGGAACCCATGGTTCCTTTCCCTACTCAGCAGCCTCCCAGCAGACCTGACACTCGTGGGCTGAACATTAGAACTGCCATAGTCTCACCAGCACTGCTGCAATGTGCAACACTCCCAACCCCAAGCATGATGCTGTGCCGCCAAGTCAGGGAGCAAGGGGAATGGATACTCATGATTCGATGCAAAGCGGCCCAGTCTTCCCAAGCCGCTTGACACACTTGGTGTAGTGAGCCAAACCTGTAATTCCACCTGCTCCAGAGGCCGATGAGGAAGATTACAAATCTGAGACTTGCCCCGGAAACATAGCAAGACCTTCTCTCAAAATAAAAATGGAAAAAGGTAGGGTTTGGGAGGCAACTTGGTATTAAAGTGTTGCCTAACATATGCAAAGCTGTTGTCGGAAGCTGCTCGTTCATTTCCAGCCGCTTAGACCCGAAATAATTACTCAGAAAATATATTATTTCCAATACTGTTTGGCCAATAGCTTAAGTGTATTACTAGGTAGCTCTTACATCTAGAATTAACCCATTTTCATTATTTTATATTTTACCATGAGGCTCATGGCCTACCAGCAAGGTTCCAGCTGGCAGCTTGCATCTTTCCCCTCAGGTGGCTACATGGCGTCTTCCTGACTCTGCCTATTCTCTCTCTCTATATATATATCTGCCAGCCTGACTATATTCTGTTAAGTCTTTGGCCAAAAGCAGCTTCTTTATTCATTAACCAATAAAAGCAACACATATACAAAAGGACTTTCCACACCACAAAGCCCTGCCTGGTTTGGTCCCCAAACCGCACTGTCTCTGGTTAGTGTCTCTCTTTTGCCCCCTTTTGACTCATAAACACTTATTATTATTATTGGTTTTTGAGACAAGGTTTCTCTACATAGCCCTGGCTGTCCTGGAACTCACTCTACAGACCAGGCTGGCCTCAAACCCAGAGAACCTCCTGCTTCTGCACCCCCACCCCAGCACTGGGATTTAAGGTATGTGCCACCACTGCCCAGCTTATTTCATTATTATTTTTTAATAATTGTGTCTTTGTGTGTCTGTGTTCATAAGTGCAAGTGCCTGTTGAGGTCACAGACATTTGGCTCCCCTAGGGCTGGAGGTTCAGTCACTTTGAGAGTTGCCCTGTGTGGGTGTTGGGAGTGAAACTTGAGTCCTCGGCAAGAACAGTATGCACGCTTAACCACCGAGCCATCTCTCCAGTCTCCTGACCTGTTGGCCTTTTGAAACAGGGACTTGCTGGCCTAAGCGGATGCTGGAGCTCTGACCTTTCGGCCCGTGTCTCTAGAGTAGTGTGGGATTACAGACTAGCCACCATGCCTCCTTTAAAAAATGTATTTAGTTAGTTGGACCTTGTTATCCACGGTGAAATTCTGTGCAGGCTTTTATCTATTTTATTTTATTGTAGTGCTGGGGGAATCCAGGGTCAGGGGGGTTCTACTGCCGACCTGACCCTTCGCTCCATGTTTATAGCTATATTCTGTGGGGCTGTGTAGTTATATGTGTTTGTTAAAATCTGCACAGCAAAGGAGTGAAGGTCAAGGCCATGGTATATAAATTATACCTCAGCCAAACCAAGTTAAAAAAAAACAAAACTCTTTCTGTAGCGTGCCACTTGGTACAGCAGCTTTGTTAATCCCTGCAGAAGTAGCTCCATCCTGAGAACATGCCAAACAGAAGTGGATTATAGGGTCCCCAGGGATGGGTGCATTCAGAGTGTCCACAGCATCTTCACCTGTCACACCCAAGCTCTGGGAACCACCCACACACTCACCGACAGAAGATGGATAGATAGATGGGTCCACTGATGTATTCACACGAAGGAATCCTATGTGAAACGAGAAAGAACAGGGCCTGGGGCCGTGGCTCAGTTGATAACGTGCTCGCTGCACAAGCAGGAGGCCCTGGGTTCGATCCCAAGACCCTGTAAAAAGCTGGCTGTGGTATCATACACTCGCAATCTCAGCACTGGGGAGGTGAAAGATGGCCCCTGAGGAACAACACCCGAGATTGACCTCTGGACTCCATGTGTATCCACCCCCAGGAACACACATGTGCATGCACATACACACACACATGCAAGCATACACACACACCACACACATGCAAGCACACATACACACTACACACACACAGCACATACACCACACACTCACATACACACCACACACATGCAATCACACATAGGTACACACACGCAACTGACTCTCACAGATATACAACATACATTTCGTGAAAGAAGCCACTGAATCAATCACATGAAGTTCAAGAACAAGCAAAGCCCGTAGGGTGATAAAGTCTCCTTCTGGGAGGAGGGTGCAATAGAACCTTCTAGAGGGATGAAATTGTTCTATATCTTAGAAATTTCTATACAGCATGCAAACATCATTAAGGAGTCAGCGAGCCACACTGGCCAGACATGACATGTTCCCCAGATGTTTACCTAGGTGGCGGGCCAGGGGTGGGAGAAGAGGAAGAATAACATGAGGGTACCTACAAGGCTACCCTCATCCACAGACGGAGACCGCTAAGCCTCTGGAAGGACAGCAGGGTCACGTTCCCCATGAAAGAGAGCTGCTTTAATTAAGTCAGGCTCAACCTAACCCCTGTGATTATCTGATGATCCCTGAATCTGTATCCTCGGCTCCATCTGCTCTCCGGCGGTCACATGTCACATCCTTAATTGCTCTATGCCCCAGGCTCCCGCTTCTCAGAGCACACACATGCTCAGCTTGCCCGCTTCATGAGGACTGGTGTCCACAGGACCCACCCCATTCCTGTCAGTTGTTCTCAAATGACCCCTAAGCCCCCTCCCCCAAGCATTCAGGAGCACCGTTCCTTTCTGACTCCCGCCAGACTTGGCAGCTCACAGTCTTCGATAACCACGCCCACCTTCTGGAAACACCCTCCCTTGGGTGCCACGGGGACCCAGGCCCCAGCTCCTACCTGTCAGCTTCTTGAAGTTTGTCTTCAGGGATGCCCTACGCTCCCACCTGTCTCTTGCTGTGGTTCCAGGATGAGAGAGAGCGTACAGAACAATGGGGCTCTAGGTGGGAACCAGGGCACCCACAATGGAGAAAAAAGGAGGTTGTGTCTGTCTATTGCAGACTATTAGCGGAGAGACTGAGTTCCACAGCAAGGAAGCCAGGAGTCACAGAGAGAGGAGGAAGAATGGGGGACAGAGAAGCCCCTGCCTGAGTCCCCCAACCCTCATAGCTCTCTCCAGTCTAACACCTGCTTCCACAAAGTGGGGAGCTACTGAGATTAAAGGGCATGTCATGAAGGGGGCTCTCAGAGGTTTGAGGGATCGTGTTGTCCTGTGAGAAGCCTAGAACCCCTCCCCAGCATAGCCTCTCCTTCCTCAGCCTCCCTCTTCCCCCAGCTCCAGAAGGTTCAGTAATGTCCCCTTTGACACCTCAGTTGGTTTCAGTAATTAAGAAAGATTGAGCCACTTACTTTATGTGAGCATGTTTATTGGCCGCTGCCAGGCTTCGTGCACTTTGCCAGGTGCTGAGGCCCTTCAAGGGAGGAAGACGGGGGGCTCGAGCTATAGAGTGGGGTAGGATGCTGTGGACGCCAGTTGCTACCGAGCCCCAGAAGATGTTCAGCTCATGTTTCTTGGCAGAAGGAAAATGATTCAATTTTTTACCATTCAATGAAAGGCATGTCCTTGTCCAACACTCATTTCCATAGCTGAACTGTGTCCCCCAGACTGCTGGTGCCCCCCAGCACACTGGTGCCTCTGCTGCCTCCCTCACTTAATGCCATCCTTCCCTGAAGTGTCAGTATGGCAAGCGTATTCTCTGGTTCTAGGTTCCAGGTTTCTACAACATGAGTTTTATTTTCTGTGCTAGATGCCTCTGTGAAGGGGACCCAGGGGCAAGAAGGACAGGAGACAGGCTTTTCACCGGGCAGTGTTTTTGAGTTTTGCACCATATAAATCTTATTTATTTATCTATCTATTTATTTATATTGGTTTTTTGAGACAGGGTTTCTCTGTAGCTTTGAAGTCTGTCCTAGAACTAGCTCTTATAGACCAGACTGGCCTCAAACTCACAGGGACCCACCTGCCTCTATCTCCCGAGTGCTGGGAGTAAAGGCATGTGCCACCACTGTATGGCTATATCTTTTAATTTTTTAAAATACTAATTTTTAAGAGTTGAAAATACCTACCGGGCTGGGTATAGCGATGCATACCTCTAATCCTAGCACTTAAGAGACAGAAGAAGATTAATCTCTGGAGGAGTTTGAAGCTAGTGTGGTCTACATGGTGAGTTTCCAGGATAGCCAGGGCTACATAGTGAGATCCTGTCTCAAAACACCAAACTGTACCACCCGCAGCAATAACAAAAAACTTCTCGGAAGCCCACTGTCTTGGCGTTTGTGATCCCAGCACTCGGGTGGCAGAAGCAAGCAGGTGATGGTTAAAGACCAGCCTTGGCTACACAGCCAAGACTCTACTCTCCAGTTCAGCATCCCTCAGCCTAGAGTCCAGTTTGTCTCCTTTGGTCAGAGTTCCTTAGTGTCCCCTGGAGCTGCTCTGGAAAAGATCCCCAAAGCCTCTCCATGGGTAAGCCAGCTTCTTGGTCTCCTTGGGCATGGCCGCTGTTACTCAGCCTTTGGGGTGCTATGTGTCCTGAGCTGGCAGGCCCTCCAGCCCACATCTGTCTTCTGGCCTCGCCTTGTCCCTCCCCTCCAGCCTCTGGAATCTTGCTCTGTGTCGGCATCTCTGGTGCTGTAGCTCCTAGTGGAGCCTGTGACCTCTGGTGTACAGGTCACACCCATGTGTGTCCTGCCTGGGGTCTGAGCTTATGAAGGAGCTTCAGGGTCCAGTCCATCTGTCTCTAGGACACCCCACTTGTTTATCTCAGGGATGGCACACTGTGTGTCTGGATTGCCTGGCTCATGTCTGTCCTCTGTCACCCTCCTGATGTGGGACAGTTTCTCCTGTACCTGTTTCTGTTTGAAGAGACACTCTCATATAAATGAATAGGGGGTGGGTGGGGTGTGGCTCAGTTGGTAAACAGCTTGCCCAGTATGCATCAATCTCTGGGTCCTATTACCAGCACTGCAAAACCTGGGCATCCCAGAAGGCAGGAGGATCAGGAGTTCAAGGTCATCCTTGGCTACATAATGAATTCAGTCAGTTATGAGACCCTGTCTTAATTTTTTTTTTTTTTTTTTTTGCTGTAAACCAAGCTCTCAGGGCAGAACACATATGTGAGATGTCCCAAGTCAGCTCCCAGTCTTCCACTTGCAAGCCCTATCCTATGGCAGGACCAGTCTATTCGGAATGCAGGAGCCCAAGGGTTTTGCCTGACACATCCTTCCAGGGCACGCCCCATCATGAACGCTCTACCCTGCCTCTAAACTGTCTGTCACCACACCCTGCCTGGCCTGCGTCTCATGAACTTGTTCTCATTAGCTCATCAGTGTTCTACTAATTGCCAGATCAGAAGGAAAGATGCGGCCTTCATCGGTTTGGATTTTCTGCTGCATTTGGTCCTGCTGATCCCATTCTCCTAGAAATGGTTCACTAGCTCAGTTTCCATGGCAACCTGGTCTGCCCGCTCTGCTCACTCACGTGCCACGTGATGCTGTCATTTCTTTCTCTCTGATGCTGTTGCAAGTGTCCTGGGCTCCTCCAGCCTCTGAAATGGTGGTGTAAAGGCCCTGAGAATGCTGCCTGAGAACTTGTTACCTCCTCATTTCCCCAAGGATGGTTAGATTTTCAGTGAGCACCTCATATCTCAATTGAGATATCCTGAGAGCCAAGCTATTAGACCTAGGTCCCTGCTGGTCAGTCCTTCCAGGTGTCCTCAGACCTCTCAAAGTCAACTTTGGTCTGTTTCCTTCTCCAAACCCCGGGGAGAACTCCACAAAACCTAACTCAGAGGCTGGGGATGAGCCCAGTGGGCAGCGTGCACGCATGAAGCCCTGGCTTCAAGTCCCAGCACTGCGTGGTAACACTTGCCTGTAATGTCAACTCTTGGCAGGTTGAGGCAAGAAGACCAGAAGGACAGAAGCTCAGGATCATTCTTGGCTCCATAGTAAATTTGAAGCCAGCCTGAGTCACGGGAGATCCTGAATAAAACAAAGCAAAATAACTCATAACTCAGTCTTACCCACTCAAGTCTTTTCTGGCTTGGCATTGCCTACAAGGTTAGATTCAAGTTCTTTAACTGCAAGGGGCCGTGACACACGGATGTTTTCAGCTGCCCTTCCCACTGTGTCCCATCTCATCTGAAACTCCAGGGGCACCTAACAGGGCTGTAATACCTGCCACGAGGTTCCTGCTCTGTGCCTTGGTCTCCTCAGTCAAAGAGCCTGCTGGTCTCTCTCTCCAAGTGCCCATTTCTTGAGGTTGCAACTCAAGTAGCAACTTCTCTAGGAAACCTCTTCCTGACAGCTCACCCTCATTTCTGAGTCCCCAGAATGAGGTGACACTCCCCACCTGCATTCTTGGCACACTCTAAGCGGTAGATCTACTCTTCCCAGGGCAGTTCTGATGGCAAGCTACAGACACAGGGAGGGATTCACCGGCTCGAGGAGAGCAGAATTCTTTTGAGCTTTTGGAAAACTGAATGGAGAGGTGAGAGACGGAGGATGTGTAATAGAAACCATTTTATCCTTACGTGTGTGCTGAGGTCTAACTCACATGCAAATAAATTAACACATATAATGTACTATCAGATGAATTTTGACACCTGCATACACTTATAACAAGCCAAGAAAACGGCCATGCCCATCAACCCCTGGGATTCCTTAAGTCCGTTGTGACTCCTCACACTTCATCCCGCCTACCTTTCTCCCTCTGTTCCTCAGGCAACCACTGATCTTGTGGCTACAAATCATCTGTAGGATCTAGAGTTTTAGGCAGAAGGACCCATAGCCTATTTACTATAGTTTTGTCTGGCTTCTTTTCTCTGTGTCATTATTTGAGGTTCTCCATGTTGTGCGAATAGCTTATCCCCATTCGTTGATGGCTGGCAGTCCATTGTGATGGCTTACCCATTCTCCCAGGGATGAATGTGTGGGAAGTTTCTAGTTTGGGGGCTTTTACAGATAAAACTTCTCTGAATGGTCACGGACCAACCAGTCTTTGTAATGGTCCATGCTTTCAGGTCTCTGGTTAATTTCCAGAAGAATGACTGGACCACATCGTAAATGTGATCATAAATGGCCGACCTCTTTTCCAAAGTGGCTGTGCCATTTCTCACTCCCACCCTGCCAACCGTGAGCGTGCCAGTTGCCCCACGTCCCCACCCACACTTGACAAGGTCAGTGTTTTTAATTTCGGACATTCTAATATGTGCACCATCGGTGGTTTTCTCTTCTTTCCTATGTGTGTTAGTACATGCACGTGCCGTGTGTGTGGAGGCCAGAGGAGGCTGTTGGGTACCCCAACCTCTGTCATATTACCGCACACTGAACCAGGATCTCTCATTGAACCTGGATATAGTGGGTGGGTAGTAAGCCTCAACAAGCCTCCTGTTTCTGCACCCATGGTGCTGAGTCTTTAAGAGCACATGACCATGCCCAGCTTTAATACAGGCATCGGGGATTCTGATGTTTGAGAAGCGGCCAGGTGCTCTTACCTGGTGAGCCAGTTTCCTAGCCCGCCTCCTGCGGTTTTAATTTGAGTTTCTCCACGAACAAATGCTGTTGAGGCTTTCTCGTGTTTGTTCCAATCTGTGTATCTTAAAGGACATGTCTGTTCAAATTTTTTGCTTATTTTTTTTATTGGCGATTTTTAAAATGAGTTTTGAGACTTCAAACAAGTCTTTCATTAGATATATTATTTGCAAATATTTCCTCCCAGTCTGTGGTTGGTCTTTTTATTCTGTTAGGGCTCTCTCCAAGAGTTTAAGTTTTTATATTTTCTGCAGTACTGAGGATTAAACCCAGGGCCTTGGGGCATGCTGAGAGAGTGCTCTACCACTGAGCCAACTCACAGCGTAAAGTTTCTTGATTCTTATGAGCTGGTATATCAATTTGTTCTTTTACATTTTCATTTAATTTATGTATTGTGTGCGCATGCATGCACAAAGGCATGCCACTATGTACAGGCGGAGGTCAGAGGGCAGAGGGCATCCTGCAGGGGTCAGCAGGGGTCAGTTCTCTCCTTCCACCATGTGGGTCTCAGGGATGGAACTCAGGTCATCAGGCTTGACCACAGGTGTCTTTTCCCACAGGACCATCTCAGCCCTGTTAGTTTGTCCTTTTGGGGCTCATGCTTTTATCACTGTGTCCTCTCAAGGTGAATTTAATAACTGTTTGCCTAACTCTGGGAGGTATACATTTTCTCGTATGTTCTGTTCTTCACAGTTTTTGGTTTTCTCCATTTTATGTTCTGCTTTTATTTTTGTGGCTGAGTTAATGGGTTTTGGTATTGCCAAGAAGAGAGACCTCACGAACAGTCATCTGTGAGAAAAGCAAAAGCCCGAACCTTCCCTGGCTCCTCCTTGATTTTGGATTAAAATCCCAGGCTCTTTACAAAGGGCCTGCAACAGTGTCCTGGCCCAGCTGGCCACCCCTTTCCTCTCTGTCACCTTCTCAAGCACTGTACTCTGGACACACTGACCAAATAGCTTCTTTTCTGTAAACTCAGTGGCCCAGCAACCCTTCTTCTGGACCAGAGAGTCAGGCTGAAGCAAGACTCGGCTGCCCTCTGGTCCACAGATTTTGACTTGGAGACTGCAGCCAGGACCCACTGGGCACCTTCCATTTCTAGCCCTGCGCTCTCACACCAACATGGCACCCGGGCCTCACTCTTTGCTTCAGGGTCCCAGCACATTTGCAGGTTTTTTTTTCTGGGTGTAATTTTTTGTTCCCACGGTGGAGATTATAGCCTGTATACAATTTTCACCCTGGCTTCTCTGTTGCTACTCACTTTTTTTTTTTTAAAATATATTGTAAGAATTTTCTAGAGTTTTTTTTTTAAAAAATACAATTAATCCATGAAGAATAGTCCAGAACTTTTTGTAAAACAAAAACAAACAAACAAACAAAACCAATTAGTCTTTAAAGAATCGTCCACGTGAGTGGATCTAGAACAATCTGCTTAGCGCGTTCCCGAGAGCTGGTTATTTTGGTTCTTTCTATTTTTTATTATGAACAAGGCCACACTTCTCTTTGTACATAAATCTTTTGTCAGTCTGAGATGATTCCCCTCAGATGAAGCGCCATGAGTGTAATTACCGGGTCAAAGGCAGTAGTAATTTACATTCCCATCACCAGAATTGAGTGTTTCCTCACACCCTAGCCAGCATGGGGTATTCTCATTAAAATTTCCCTCTTCACTCAGTGACGGGCAGTGTTATCTTGCTGTTGTTTTAATTTACTTTTTAAAAAATAATTAGACATTGGAAAATAGGTTCAACCTATGAGCCGTAAGAAATTTATCTTCTGCTAATGAGTGTTCCTACCCGTTCACATTTATCCAGCAGTGACTTGAATTTTTAAAACTCAATTTGTGTGGGCTCTTAAACACCAAGGATATCAGCCTCTCCATGGGGCTGCATTGTTATTTTCAATTTTCCTACAATTAAACATAGAAATTTCAAACCCTCTCTCTCTTTTCTTTGCACTTGCTTCGTTTACTTTGAAGCTTAGGAGTCCCATCCAGAGAGTTCCGGGAGAGCCTCTCTACTTTATTCAGGTGTGCTTTTTGTGTTTTGCTTTTTAATTAAAATCTTTAATCCAGCTGGACTTGGTGCTAATATAGGACATAAAACAAAGAAGAACGTGGATTTGCTTTCTCAAACAACATCCGGATCCTTCCAGTATTTCCCTCACACCCTCTTCACTGCTGAGGGTGGGGTGGCCCCTACCACACTGCGGAGTATGCAATGATTTTTCTCTTTGGACTCTGGTTTTCATGTGCTTTTCCTCGCTCCACCCTCTGTGTGAGCTTCTGGGCACACGGCTCTGTAGACTTGGCGCCTCAGTCTTCTCCCCTGCTTGGGCCGAGGCACTTGGGTGGGCTTTTGTGAGTTCCAGGCACAGAAAGTTGTTAGGAGTATTGATTAAACAATAGCCAGGGAAATGAAAGTCTCAGCTCTCCAGGGCTGGCTCTGGGGCTTGAAAAAGCAAAGGTTCGGGAGTCCCCAAAGCTTTAAGATGGGAGTCAAAGCTAAACCAAGTGGCAGAGCCTACGTGGAGAGAACAGACGGGGAATAATTCACAATACTGTATCCTGCGCCCCAGGGAGGGGTAGGTAAAACCTGGGTAGGAGCAGGGCATTCAAAAGGTTCTTCTAGAACCTGATACTGCTTGAGCCTCCACCCTCAGAAATGGCCTGTCCCTTGTCTTCTAAGTTCCAAGGAGAGATTCCCCCAAACAGAATCCTCAAATCTAACCTGGTGCTTGTAGGGCCCATGGGTCTGCCTCTACTCCTGGGGTTCATCTTGAGGATAGTTTCTGGTCAGCCAGCTAAAACATCCTGTTTGTTCCTGTGCCCCCTCTGCCCAGCCTGGTGATTAGCTGTAGGGCATTGTTTACTCCATCTTGGGTGTGGCAATTTCCCCGCTGCCCTGGGGGGAATTCCTTGTGCAGCAGCTAGGTATTTAAGGTTTTCCCTAAATTTGAATAAACGGCATTCGGCTGATCTCCTTTCGAATGACTCAGGTCTCTTGTGTGTTCTTTCAATCTCCAGGCCCTTGCCTGGCTCGCATATGGTGGCGTGCGAACTGTACCGAGGGCTAACACAGACGCAGGTGCTACAGGTGCTTATAGGAAAGGCAGAATGGGAGCCCCAGCATAACCTGTGGGGATCATGGACATCTGAGGGTTGATGTAAGCAGACTGGAGTCCCCCTCTGTCACTCACACAAGTGCTGCATACCAGTCTCTAATCACTAATCTGCTCAATGGGCTCAGGATTCATCTGCCTGGAGAATTAGAGATGGTGATACCCTGGCACAGGTCAATGGCTACAAACCCTGGGTCCACAGTGGAGCCCTGTGTCTCACTGGGGTCCTTGCCCTTGGTGACCAAGCCACCAGACACACCCTATCCTCCCCAACCCCTTTCACTTGACCACACTTAGCTTGCATACACGGTGTTTGTGTATTCCACCAATTGCAAGCTTTTAGGCTAAGAATTTTTGACCTTACATTTCAGGCATCTTATTTCAAATCAGAACATACTTCTTTGGCAACCAGCCACCAGCTGCCCCAGGCTGTCTCATTCAAACACAAACGGGACAGAGATTCCTGACAAAGGGAAGACACACTTAAGTCACAAAGGGTCACATGTACATTCCCTGGAAGGAAGCGGGGCACAGGTTTCTCTATAAAAAACCACACATGGACTTCTATCTGGAAGATAGTTCCTTCCCCAGCGGCCTCCTCCCTTGGAAGCCTCATTTAGCTAATGGCACTTTGCTCTGCAGTGACTTGGGTCCCATAGGCATCTTCCTCTGGGAAAATTGGTACGCAGATATTCTTCTAGATCCTATTGTCTTCTCTGGCCTTTTCCCACACACCAGTGGTCCCTAGGTCACCCTCATTCCTGACTCTTCTTCAGGCCCTCTGCAACACTGCAAACTGGTCCCAAAGCCCAAGTCTAGGGCCATCAGTCAGCCCTTGTGTCCCCTGGCCTCCTGGCATGGCCTCTTTGTTCTTCTGGAAGCACTCTCCCTGCTGGGTTCCTGGGACCTTTCTGGCAGAGACCTCTGTTCCCCCCTTGTCTCTCTCCCCTCCAAATTCAGCCCCTGCTGGTCTGTCTGGGAAGGCCCGGGCCTCTGTCCTCTATGAACTCCGTTTCTGTGTGTGTGTGTGTTCATGTGTATGTGCATGTGTGTATGGAGGCCAGAGTTTGATATCAAGTGTCTCCCTCAATCATTCTTATCTTATTTTCTGGACACAGGGTCTGTCCCTGAACCTGGAGCTCAGCCAGGATGCCCCAGTCTTTGTCTTCCCAGAGTTGGATTTGCCTGGCTTTTTATGTAGGTCCTGGGCATTCAAGCTTGGCTCCTCATGCTGGAATGGCAAGCACATCACCAACTAAGCCAGTTCCCCGGCTCTCTATCTTCTCTCCCTCCCTCCCCCACTCCCTTCCTTCCTCCCTCCCCCACTCCCTCCCTTCCTCCCTCCCCCACTCCCTTCCTTCCTCCCTCCCTCCCTCCCCCCCTCCCATCCTCCTTTTTTTTTTTCTTCCCCCCAAGACAGGAAACAGCTTGTATAACAGCTCTGGCTGTCCTAGAACTCACTCTGTAGACCAGGTTGGCCTTGAACTCAGAGATCCACCTGCCTCTGCCTCCTGCCTCCTGAGTGCTAGAATCAAAGATGTGCACCATCATCGCCTGGCCTATTTATTTATTTATTTTTATCTTTTTGGTATAGAGTCTCTCCATGTACTTCTGGCTGTCCAGAAACTCACAGAGATCCTACTGTCTTTGCCTCTTGAGTGCTGATTCAAGGCATGTGCCACCATGCCAGGCATATACTTCATTTCTTAATGTCACCCTGCCTGCCTCACCACCTTCCCTGAGGCCTTCTGTCTCCACCTGAGTCCTCCTCCCTAGTCCCCAAGGCCTCTCAGACCCAGGGCATTCAACAAACAGCTCTTTGCCCCCAGCCTGCCCCTTCCTCAAAGTCTCCCTTCATATGGAAATACAGCACTGACCAGTGGATGGAAATAAAGCACTGACCAGTGGATGGAAATACAGCACTGACCAGTGGATGCTACTCCAAACCTCTGACCTCCCACAGGTGCCCCACCCTTCAGTTCTTTTCTGTTCCTCCACCTGTGTCCAGTCCAGGTGTTATCATTCCTCTGGGTGACAGACAAGAGGCTGTCCCCTCGAAGACCTCCCCATTGCCCATCTGTGCCCACCATGATTCCCTCACCAGAGCCAGAGGGAGGACTGCAACACATGGATCAGGACATGTCCTCACGCCTAAATGTCCTCATGCTCTGGGACAAAGTGCCAAACCTTCCAAACTGGATGACCCCCATTGGCCTGAGTCCTGCTTGACCCCGTCATCTGTCAGTTCTCAGGGACGCCTCAGCCAATCCTTTGCCCTGGTCATGATCACCATTTAGTCTGCTGACTTGACAAGGGTCTGTTTCCCCATCTGGACTAGAAGTTCTGTGAGGGCAGACTGTTTCCTCCCCACGGTCTCCCCATTAGCCCACTGGAGAGGCTCAAAGATCATGTATAGAATTGAGTTGAAAACTCTCTCTCTTGGAACCTAGACACCAAAAAGGACCCTAAGAGAGACATACATGGAGCTAAAGAGGAAGGTGAAAAAGACAAGATCTCCTGAGAAATTTGGGAGCATGGGGCCATGGGAGGGGGTAGAAGGGGAGAGGAGAGGAAGGGAGGGGAGCAGAGAAAAATATCTAGTGCAACAAAAACAATAAAAAATAATTGATAAAAAGAGAAAACTCTCTCTTGGATTCACACGTTGCTTTCCATCTCTAAGACAACCCTGCTCTAAACTTTTCTAATTATCTGAACTTAATTATCTAAACCTCTGCACCAGGGCAGTTCTTGCCTCTATCTGTCATCCTCAGGCAGTGTGGTCAGGTTTCTGCTCCATCACACCCCAAAACCACTCTTGCTGCGGGCCCTGATAACCCCCTAATTACCACCTCCAGTGGGTGTTTTTCCATCCCTGTCTTATTGGAATTCTCTGCAGGGTTTGATATTGTTGATCACTCTCTTTCTCAGCAGCTCCTCTCTCTTGGTTTCCATGACAACCCCCTCTCCTTGTTTTTAAACCACCTCTACGACGACTTTTCCTCCCCACTCTCATTAATCAGAGTTTCTGACTCAACAACCCCTGAAATGTTAGGGTCCTGAGGATTCAATATTGCGAAGCTGTTGACTTACCACAAATTAATGAACAAACTTGATGCCTTCCTCATCAAAACATCACTAGTTTTTTTTTTAAATGGTATTTAATACATCAATTCTGAAAACCATATGGTAGAGGAAATGGTCAAAGGCATTCAAGGATGGTATTAACAGAAAAACAGGGTTGGGAACATAGTAGGAGGAAAAGGTCTGGAGTTGCCCTACGAGGCGAGAGATGACACAGGACTGTGGGGATGGTGCTGAGGAGTGTGGGGAGGGAGGGAGGGAGGGAGGAAGAGGACTGAAGACGTTAGTGTCAGTCAGTCCGAGGAATATTTGCTAGAGATGAGGAAGGCCCTTTCACACAGTGGATACTGGAATCTAGGAGCTCAAAGGATCTCAAACACACTCATTTCTTACTTCTTGGCTACCTCCCTCAGGCTGGACTGTTTCCTTCCTACCCCGAGTCCCCATACTCCACCCCACGCCCGCAAAACTTGCCTACGTGAGAACCATCTCCTTAAGGTGACCCACTATCTTCTTCTGAATTGTTCTCTTGTTCGTTCAGGTTCTCTTTCTCCTTGAGTCGGAGGCAGCCCAGGCTGGTCTCAAATTCTCCAGCCAAGGTTGGCCTTGAACTTCTTTCTGCTCTTCCTGGATCTTCCCTGAGTGCTGGGGTCACGGGTGTGTGCCACTACACTCGAGTTTTCCTGCTGTGCAAGAACTGCACTATCTGGGATGGTGAGTGTGTTCATCCTACCGTCCTTGCACTCCTCTGTGCTTTTAAAATAAGCTGCCACGAAAGCAATAATACTTGAACACGCACAAAGTTTGAAGGCTACGCGAAGCTTGGAGAGTTTGAAAGTCTCGACTAACAGTTCCAGCACCCGCTGTCAGGTTCTAGGGAACACATCCAAGAAGCATCTCTTTTCATACACTCATTTATGCCGAATGTTTTTATTATATATCTATATAATCCTGCACCATAGCTTTACACTGATTATATACTAGACATTTCCCTGTTAGCCAACAGTCATTGTAATTATTGAGTTTAATGACTGCTTAATAATCCAGCTAATGAATGGAACATAATTTGGTCAACTGCTCCCCTGAAGCTGGAGCTTTTGGCAGCTTTCTTTCCCCTCCTCTTCCTTCTGCCTCTCTTTCTTTCTCTGTCTCTGTCTCGGCACAAGGCACATTTTTTTTGCACACATCTTGGACCATGGCTTCCGATCATTTTCTTGGGATGAATTTCAAGCAAATGGAGCTCAGAGTCCAACAGTCCGGATCTTCACGTCTGAGCAAACTGCCTCCTAGACTTCACAGTCTGGCCAGCTGTGTGAGAGAGGTCTGAGGCCACAGCCTTGTGTTTGTAAAGAGCTCCTCAGATGGCCCCAGAGTGCCACCTCTGCATCTTCATTTACACCGATTTCGTTATGTGTAAGCTCAACATTTGCAACCGAATTTACCCTTTGACCTTCATTTTTCATAAATAGACTCAACACTTTATTGTGCCAACATTGCGTTATAAAAATCCTTTCTGCCTCTGAATGTTTTATTTATGAGAATTTCTGTCACACATTCCCTCTAGTCAACTATATTTCTATTTCCCAGTGCAGTTCTCTCTACGGCTGTGACAGTTACAGTGGCCTCCCCGCACCACAGTTCGGAACATGAGCCATTTCCACTCTGGGTGGTTATTAATGAGATTTTTGATTTTGCATTTAAATTACCTGATATTGATTTAGGTACTTGGTACAAAGGGAGACAAAGATTGTAGGTATTTTTTTTTCTCAAATAGAGAAAATAACCGCACAGCTTCACTTAGTGATGAGCTCAGCAATTTGTGGAATGCCCACACAATCATCACAGTGTTAGACTCTGGGATTGGCTCTGGACTTCCTAGTCCATTCCATGGAGATGGCTTTCTCTCTCTCTCTCTCTCTCTCTCTCTCTCAAATCAGTCTCTTCCTTTATGCCAGAGTATCTGTTTGCATTTGAAACTGAATTCTCCATCTCTTATCTGATCAGCGGCTGGTGACTCCAGTTCCACGTCTCATTTCCAACTTGGTGTCTCGCCTTTTATTTCTCTGTGTCACTTTTCACACAGACATATTTTTCTAGTTGCTTCTTCCCCCTGAAGAAAGACCACAGTGATAGGGCAGTGGTGGGCCCAGCTCTGAAGTCACAGGTAGGGCCAGGAGACCCAGATGTGAGTCTGTCCCTGGCAGCTGGGTGCAGGGGTGGGCCACCCCACCACACTTCATCTGTTGGGTCTGTAACATGGGGTTGTGAGGCCTATGGGAGTCAGAGGGTGTCAGCCCAGCCTCATTCTTCACTCAGCCCACATGCACTGCTCCAGGAGGATGAGGGCAACAGAATGAGGTCTCTGCGGAGGGAATTCACAGCCGGTGAGGAAGAACTATTCAGAGAGGGAAGGGGCTGCCAATGCTGAGGTTGTCCACAGGACCCGGAGCCACACTGGGGAAGAAAGATGGGCAAGTGGCTGTGGGGTGTGGGAGGCTCCCTGTGGGGACACTGAGGCTGAACCCAACTGGTTGAGAAGTGGGTGTCTGGGAATACGTTTGCGGAGTCCACAGAGACAGTGCCAGGCTGGGAGGAACTGAAGGATTTCTCAGGGCAGGAGGAATAGGTGCCAGGGTTCCCAGAAAGGGCAGATGCTGGGGAACCTGAAAGGCCCCCCAAGAGGGGAGGCATGGGCCTTTGTCCTAGGGGCAAGTGAAAGGGCACTGGAGGATGGCCAGATCCCATGTGACTCCTTAGACACGGGCTTCCCTGTGTGGGGGAGCAGAAGCAGGAAAGCGCGAGGCTACTGCAGACAGAATCGGAGGCCGTGGGGAAGGACAACCCAGGATTGCTCTAGAGAAAGGATGCCAGGACTGGCTGGGACTGAGGAAGGGACAGTCAGGAGGACTCTCCCTTCCAGCTCAGCTGCCACCTCTCTGCCTGCCACCCTGCCACACAGTTGTCACGCCTTTTTGACAAAAAGCATCTATCTGAATCTCCAATTCAGATATTGGAGTTGAGACAGACGATGATTATTCTGCCCCTACATCAACAGCTGCCTGTTGCTAGGTGCCCAGAACTACAAAGAATGCTAAGACATGACCCCAGCCACCAGGCAAGAAGCAGCCACAGCCAATTAGAGCTGCAGTTAGAATCCACAGAGCAGATGAAGGCTCCCTGAGAACATGGAGATCAGGTTCCCCACAAAAAGGAACATGATTGAATTTACTCCTTCCACCAACACGACTAATCCCTTCCCATCAACACTTAATCCCACTGCTCTGGGGCCCTTTGCTGTCTGTCTCTACTCTGCAGGAGGCTGGCCCCGCCTTCCCATCCTGATGTGACCAATGAGCACGGTGTCTTCCTGGCTCTATAGCCCCTCCAGCCCCCTTCTCCCTCCTCTCCCCCACTTGGGGGACTTCTGTCCTGTTCTCAGAGCTGTGCAGCAAAGGTCTCCAAAGCCGTGTCTTATTCACCTCTCAGTGCCGGGCATATGGTCTATCAGTGGCCACTCATCCTTCTAGAAATTCCTCCCTGGCTTCTGGGATCCTTCCTTTCCCTTTCTCTCAGCCTCCTCTTCCACGTCCCGTACATCTTCTTGCTGGGTGTCATTTCTTTCAGCCTCATGAGGCACCAAAGCTTTGTTCGCTTTCAGGAGGCGGCTTTCCCAGAACAGTACTGAGTGCTGGGCTCCCATCCTCTGTCACACCACCTGTCCATTTCCAGGTCCAAACTCTGAGCACAGATTTTGATAGCAATTCCCTTAGACATTTCACTATGACCATGTAGGCATCCCAACTCCACCCAGACATTCCAACACTACCATCAAGTATCCCAGCATCATCACCTATATATCCCAGCTCCACCCAGACATCCCAACACCATCACCCAGTATCCCAGCATCACCACCTGCATATCCAGCTCCACTCAGACATCCCAACACTTTTCAGACATCCAGCAGCCCCACTCCCTTGATATGCCACATTTCCCAGACATTTCAACACCACAAAGACATCTCTATCTCTCAGACATCACAACATCACCACCTAGATACCCCTATATCTGCTGCCTAGGCATCTGGATATTCCCACCCGGACATTCCCAACACGATCCAAGACATACCAGCACCATCCAGATTTCACAACACTACTTACACACCCCAACATCACTGAGACATCCCAACACTCCTACACATACCAACATCCCACAAGCTAAATTCCATTCATTAAAAAAAAAAAAAGGTATTTACGTAAGTATGACCAATGAGTTTTCACGTCCACCACGTGTGTGCCTGGTGCCCACAGAGACCAGAGGGCCTCAGATCTCCTGGAGCTGCAATTGTAGACAGTTGTGAGCTATCTGATATGGGTGCTGGGAACCCAACTCAGGTCCTCTGCAAGAGTATCAAATGCTTTTAGCTACCGAGCTATCCCTTCAGGCCCTGTCCTTTCCAGCCGACAGTCTCTCTTCATTCAAATTTCCAACTTGTCTTTGTCCAGTCTGGCCTTGTCTGGTGTTCTGCCTCGAGGGATGGTTCCAGCACTGTGGTGGGAGATACTATCATCCTTTCGAGCTGGCCATCACCGATAGCTCGATCCAAGCTGTCAGCACACTCTGACCTGCTGCAACTGCCTGCTCCGTGGTCTGCTCAGATTGCTTCTGCCCCCTCTGCCCCAACTCCTGTTGGAGCAGCCAATGTTTTCTCTGAAACACATAATTTTAATATCCACCTCTCCCTTCAAGATTTTCAGCAGACTCCAGGAAGAGAGCAAACGAACTTCTCCAGCCTTTGAGCACCACGTCTATGCCAGCATAGACATACCTAGGTTATTCCTCCTTGGTTCTGGGAAACGGGGGCCATGCTCCCTGTCCCACACAGAGCAGTGAGCCTGGTCCCTCCGGGGTGGTGAATCATGATTGATAATGCCCACCGTTTTTGATAGTGATTGGTTTATGAGTAACAGGTGATGCAAATCTGGTTCATGAAAAGTAACCCTAGGTGGGGCTGAAGAGGTGGCTCAGTGGGTCAGAAGACTTGCTGCTCACCTCTCACCTAGAGGATCTGGGTTCAGTTCCCAGCACCACAGCTGGTGGCTCACAACTGCCTTTGACTGTGCGCATGCACACATACACACATCTTTTTTAAATGAAGTTTAGAAAGTAACTCTGGGGGCTGGAGAGATGGTTCAGCAGTTAAGAACACTGGTTTCTCTTTCAGAGGACCTAGGTTCAATTCCCAAAGCCCACATAGCAGCTCACAACTGTCACAGACATACATGTAGGCAAAACCCCAATGCACATGAAATAAAGTGTTTGTATGTGTGTGCCTGTCTGTCTTCTGTGAAACGTCTTTTACTCCCTTTGAAGAGGCATAAGGAAATGGATATAATGCCTGGAGTGACAGCAGCCATGCTGTGACCATGGGGTCAGGGATCCACATTCTGAGGTTTAGTGAAATAAAAGACCAACAGTACATAGGTCCTTAATGACATTAAAGCTGCCCCAGGGATCCTCAATGTGTGATAATAAATCTATTATTGTTTCAATATTTCTGAGTCCAGTCTTCTGTCTCACATCTTCCTGGAAAGTGTCTTGGGTGTGCTAGTTTTCTTCTGGTTTCTGGAAGATGCCACATTCTTACCAGAGTCCCTCCAACTATTGTTTCATGAGTCTTCCTCCCGCCCAGATAGTGTCCACTCCACTCCAGGTTTCCCGGTTATACCGATCAGAGTATAAAATGACGGATGCTGGGCTGGAGAGGTGGCTCAGAGGTTAAGAGCACTGACTGTTCTTCCAGAGGTCCTGAGTTCAATTTCCAGCAACCACATGGTGGCTCACAGCCATCTATAATGAGATCTGGTGCCCTCTTTTGGCATGCAAGCATACATGGAAGGAATGTTGTATACATAATAAATAAATAAATCTTTAAAAAAATGATGGATGCTTTTACGTGCCCCTCGACACCTGCCTCCCACTTGGCCTGGCAGCTCTACAGTCAGTGGGCAGGTGACAGTGCACTCTACACCCTCCTATTGTACTGGTCACGGAGCTTAGACCACAGGCCACAGACTCAGTCCCCCAACGTCCTGTAGGAAGGACAGTTACTGTACTCCAGTGATTTGACCTGAAACACATTAAAAGAAGGAATCATTCGCCGGGTGGTGGTGGCAGTGCACACCTCTAATCCCAGCACTCGGGAGGCAGAGGCAGGCAGATCTCTGTGAGTTCGAGGCCAGCCTGGTCTACAAGAGCTAGTTTCAGGACAAATATCAAAAGCTACAGAGAAACCTTATCAAGGGGGGAAAAAAAGGAGGAACCATCCAAAAGCAGGATGGAGCCAAGGGTGCCAGAGATGACAGTGTGCCCAGCATGAGTGACAGGTGAACGATAACACACTTTCCAGTCTGAAAAGGTTAGAGACAGGTGTGGTCTTTAGAGAAAGATGGGGACTTTAAGAAAGCCACCTCACCATGACCATAAACCAGGCCACACAGCCGTCTCACAACAACAGGGAAGAAAGCCAGATATCCTGCCCTGCTGTCCCTGACATCTCCTGCTGTGTTCTCCCCTGGAACACAACTGGAAGCCAAGGGGCAAGAAGGAGCCTGGTGGCCTTAAGGTCAGCTATCTAGGGCACAGCAAGACTGCAGAAGGACACAGTGCAGCTTCGGGGCTAGTGATTAGCCCAAACAGGCACAACGGCTGTCTGCCTACTCACTTTAGCACACCCGTTTCCTTTTAAAAAGAAAATCTCAGCCACAGGGCAGATTATGAGTGTACTGAGCCTCAATACTCCTAATCAGGGCCAGAAAGGGCACCGCAAGAACCCTACTGTGCTTCCTGCCTCCCATGAGCCATTGCCCATCTGCAATCAGACCCTCTCACTTCATTTCAGCCTGGTTCAGAGGATAGATGCCAGATGACTTCCAGATCTTGTCATCCTCTCCCTCTCTGCGGGCACTTCTTTCAATCCTAGGGGCATTCCTGTTTTTAGAAAGCCTTGATCACCCACATTTTTCTCACTACCACCCGATTCCTCTACCCATTTACTCCGGTGCCTCTGAAAAGCCAGCTTTTAGCCCTTTACCCCTCAAAACAGTTCTTGTCACAATAGCCCCTTGATTGCCAAATTCAAAGGACTGTGTTTGCTCCTTATTTTTCTGAGATCCGGGCACATAGCTGTGTTGATTACTTTCTCCTTGAAACCCTTCACTACCTTGGTTGCCATAGCAACCCCCCCTTCTAGTTGTTCCTCAAATCACTCAGGTCTTTCCTCTCTTTCTTCTTTGTTGCCTGTCCACACCTCCATCAGTTCCTGAAGTGTTTCTCACTCTGATTTCCCCATTAGCTGCTTTTCCACCCTCTCCCTGGTGAGCCCACTCATTCCTCAGATCCTCTCCTTTCAACCTTCATCCCTTTGTTGGTCCTTTCTAGAACCCAGGTGGGACACCATGCCTGCTGATTACCTAGAAGTATCCCAGTCCTAGCTCTGCCTGACAGTGGGTCCAGTCATGCCTTCCTCCAACTGACTCATGTTCTGGACCCCAGCTCCAACACCCTTCACTGTCCCCCAATGGTCCCACTGAGAGGAGAAGCACTATCGGTCCCACCCTCTTAACACAATATTCACCAATTGGGGACTTTATTCTCTGAATTGGTCCTCTTACCTAGAGGCTGTTATCTTCAACTATGGTGTTCCCATCTGCCACCACAGTGATCTTCCAAAATCAGACCTGTCACTATGGTGTGAAACCCTTCACGGGCCCACTGACTGTAGGATAGTGACCAGATGTCTTCACATGGTGCTGTGAGGCTCTGCAGGGCCTGGGCTTTGCCCTTTCGGTCCCATGAATTTCATTCTTCTTCCAGGACCATGGCAGTCTCTTTTCTTGTTTTTCTTGTTTTCAGTTTTCTTGTTCCTATGGCATAGAATGTACTGGTCCCTCTGCCTACAGTGTCTTTCCAGTCCCCTTTACCTTACAACTATTGGCTCATTTTAAAGAAGACAAAGAGTCTAACCTCTTCTAGAATATTCTGTGCCATATAAACACTCTACTACTGCAGTTCCCATATTGTATTGTAATGGTCTACTTAGGTGTTGTGTGGTGTAGTACTATTTCACATATTACTTGATGGTCAGCCTTGTCATTTTTTGCTTTGGTGTGTAACAAGCTGCCCCAAACTTCCATGGTATGGAGTATAACTTAGGTCTTAAAGGCTATGGAGCTTACATAGCTGAGCAGAGTGCCAGCTGCAGTTAGTTGGCAGCAGGGCTCCAGTCCTCTGAAAGCTTGATAGGGCTTAGTGTCCAAGAGGCTCAGCAGGACCAGACACTTCCATGAGCTATCTCTGCACAAATACACCAGTCTGATGTCTCAGCACACAGCTGCCTTGCACTAGGTGGGCTCCAAAATCAAGTTGCTTCTTATGACCCTGTCACCAACCCCAGAGCACCCTTCCTGCCACATTGTGTTGGTCAAAGAGGTCACTAAAGCCAGCCTACTTCAAAAAGGAGAAGAATTTTCTCGATGGTGGATGTATACACATAAATGGTGGGTAGGAAGGGACAGTGGGGTCTGACATTCTCTCCTGACTGGAGCAGGGCTTGGGGGAGGACATGGGTGTCAATGAACTCCAAAGTCTTTTCAAACCCACAGCTGGGAAGGCATCTGGTTAGTGGCTGGGTATTAGGAGGAAATCAAAGGCAGAGGGGCCATGGAGATGCTCATCCAGCAAAGTGCACACTGTAGACTTGAGGACCTGAGCTAGATCCCTAGTGCCCACCTCAAAGGTTGGGCAAAGTAGCCTGTCTCAGGCTAACCCAATTAATATAAAAAGCGAAGGACACGGGCAACCTCTTTCTGCCTAAATGGAAATGTTAGGGTCCAGTGGGTGAGGGACCCTACAGAGACGTGAGCAACTTATGTAGCATTTCTCAGGGCAGGACAGACCAAATGCTCCTAGCATGGACTGGGGAGACCAAGGGCCCTGGATGGAAGACAGTGACTGCGGAGGGGCTAGATGTTCTCCCAGCAAGTAAGCAATCAGGACAGTAGTAGGTGAGGCTGCCTATGGTCAGGATGGAGATTTAGCAGGGATGCCTCAGGCCAGGGGAAAACAGTAGTCACTGGTGGAGGTAATCTTGCCAGGAGTATGCCCCTGGGGCCAGGGCAAGAGAAGCTCATGGATGAGCCATGGGGAGAAGGGCAGGTGTGGTGGGAAGAACCTGGAAGAGGAGGATATTTGGTGAAACTCTGGCTGTTTTCTTGGGAGCAGCTAAGTGTGTGCTCTTGAGCAGAAATGGATAGAGCTGGGTTGTGAACTTGAGCAAAGCAGCCCTCTTTGGGGAGGCTCCATTCTGTGACTGTCCCTGGGCTGTCTTCTACCTTCCATTCCCTCTGTATCAGCAGCGAGCTGGCTCTGGGCCTCCACCCCTTCTCCATCCACAACTGGACTTCATCTTCTATTATGTAGTCTGCCTTTATTGACTATGACAGACTGGTTAGGGGTGGATCCTGACTTGAGCTGCTTCCTGGGAGCACTGGTTTGGAATTCTGGGACCATACCTGACATTGGCACACCTGCTTGGTGTTAGCCCTGAGCTAAGCATTTTTTAGGCACTGTCTCCTTGGACCTTGTGACATGCTGAGGTGGGCACTGCTATCGGTTCAGAGGAGACTGCCCTGCATAGACTTCCATACTCCTGCACTTCCAAGGCCATGTCTTTTTTTTTTTTTTAAATAGGGTCAGAACCCACATTGATCTCCAACTCACAATCCTGCCTCATGCAGTCTCCTAAGCATTGAAAACATCTCAGTGATTTTGGTTTTTTTTTTTTTTTTTTTTTTTTTGGACTGGAACTCACTTTGTAGACCAGTCTGGTTGGCCTCAAACTTAAGAGATTCACTTGCCTCTATCTCCTGAGTACTAGGATGAAAGGCGTGTACCACCACCGCCTGACCACCTTGACACCTTTAAGATCATAATTTTGAGTAATGTAAAACATTGGCACCCACCAAATCCATCACTGCCATGAAAGAAGAAGCAGAAAGCCTGAGGAAGCAGGCTGGTCAGAAGGGACATGAGAGGAAAACCTCCAGATCCTCACCCCATGAGTGACTCCCCTCCTCAAGGCTGCCCCACCCCAGCTCTAAAACTTCTTGTGTTAGAAAAGGTGCTTTTGATAAAATTTAACATCACAAATTTAAGAGCAGCTAACAGCAAGAGCATTTACTCAAGCGTGGGTCGTCCAGAAGGCAGTGGCTACAGGTACGCTGGCTCAGTTGGCAGTCTTGTACCCTGCTGATTGCAGGATGGCTGTCAGAGTACCCAGCAGCACCTAGGCAGAAATGGAAGGGAGAGGCCAGGAAAGCAGCCAGCATATGTCTGGCAAGGGAGTGAAGCGGGGCCCTGAAGCTACCCTTCTAAGTCCTACGGATTGAAATGGGCTCACAGGTCACAAAACTGCCTGTTATACACTTTTCTTATGTGTAAGACCTCTATGTCCCACACGACAGACTAAGCTTTGGGGCCTTTGGAAGTGACTCCCTGCCAGTACCAAGCCCACATATGGTTTAAAGCTTGGTTCTGACTATCTCTGACCCGTATGGAATCTATCTGCCCTTGTTCCATCATGTGTCCACAGCTGCTCAGTCTTCCTTGCAATGCTCCCCTCCCCAACTGCCACATTAGGCTAAGTGGCAATACTGACATTCTACAGCCTTAATAATGTTCAATGTAAAATCTGAGTATCAATGACAAAATCCTGTATTTCCTAAGAGTGTGTAATTCATACTTACAGGCTTTTAGAAAGGTCTCGAAAGGTGCATACTAAGCCCATCACAGTGGCTGCCACTGGGGAGGAGCAGGGAACCAGAAGGGACTCAGGCTCCAGCGGCGGTGCTCTGGAGAACGCATTCATGTTTCGCTTGTGCCATTAAACTTTAATTTGAAAAATTCCCATTCATTTTCATCCAATTACACTGGCTCTGTGCTCGGCTGTGCTTGTGTGTTTGTGCCCAGGGAGGAAGAATGTTTGCTTTGTGTGTCTGTGAATGAAGTGCAGGGATCAGAAAACAGATTAAAAAGAAATGTAGCAAACTAAAGCCAAACAAAGCGGGGGGGGGGGGGGGGGGGGGGGGGGGGGGGGGGAGGGGGCAGTGAAAATTCATTCACAACAAAAACGGAAATCAAAGAAATAAACTCAAGAAGGAAGCCACAAGTTTCTCAGGAGAAAGCTGGGTGTGTGGAAGACATGATAGACAAATGAAGTTCTGCCTCATTCCTGCAGTGAATGGCAAAACACTGTATTGATGTTAGCTTCCCCTGAGTTAATCTCTGAATTCACAGTATTTGACAAGCAGCTTTTAAAATTTGTGTGGAGGAGTGAGCTAAGACAGCTGTAAGGAGGCACGGTGAAATGTGGCATTTTACTTAACAGATATCAAAAAGTGGTAAAAAAAAATGGCAAATTAAAGTCTGGTGCTGACAGGAATAAACAGATCAGTTAAAAATAATAAATGAATGAATAAATAAATAGATAAATAAGCCACCTAGCACTGGGGCCTCAGTCTAGACGAAGCATCTCTTCAGAGTGGCAGAGAAAGGATGAACGAGCCAACCTGTTCTATTATGTTCTGATAATTGGCTGTACGTTTTGAGAAAGGTTAGATGCTGTCTCAATTCAATCACAGAAATACATTCCAGACGCAAGAAAGACTCAAGAACAAAAACTGTGAAACCATTAAAAAAAATAAAGGTTCCATTTAAACCAAACATGATATATATTTAAAAAGGAATAAAGGAGATTGAGGAAATACATTAGATCAAATTGGTAACTTCTGTCTAACACAGGATTCTACAAAGCACAGAGAGCCAGAAAAAGTATTTGTCTAAAAAGCACAAAAGCTTAAATCCTGGTTACATCAGAACATTGTACAGGTCAATGAAGAGCCCAATGCAAAACCAGGTAGCTCAGAGCTGCAGGAATAATACAAATGCCCAATGTTCACATGGAAACCCCACTGGCAAACAGGAAAATACAAATTTAAAAACGGATTTAACTTTTTCACTCATCCAATTGGCAAATACTGATAATTGTTCAGTTTGGGGATTAAAATTAGCCTCTGGCTAGATGCTTGCATGGTACAGAAACCATGGAGAGCACAGGGGAAGTCTGTTAAATGGAGAATGTACAGACCTAGCATCCTCCCTCTGCATCACTGCCAAGAGAAGGCTGCTCAGAACAGAAGAGAAACAAAGAACCACCTGGAGATGGAGACCGGGAGGGCTGAGGGGAAGGGGGTTCCGCTGTGATAAAGGACAAGACCTTTTGGAATCAGCATGGCTGTGTAGTAAAGATGCTAAGGTCAGTCAAGATGCAAGCTTGCAGCACATAGGACTCCCTCAAAGCACCCGCATAGATTTCATGCACGCCCCAGAAACAGATACACAAAACTGGAGGGGAAGGGATACGGGACTTAAATAAAGGTGACAGCAACTGGGTTCATGTAATTCCACCTCTAAAAGGGAGAATGTATTCATGCTTTGCTTGCTTAATTAAAGAGTGCACTTTGGAAAGATTCTAATTTGTTTTCAGCTAAGTATACCAGCTCTGTGTTCAGCGGTGTTCCTGTGTTTGTGCCCAGGGAGGAAGAAGGTTTACTTTGTGTGTCTGCAGAGCAAGCTCCCTGATTAGTGAGAGGTTGAGATTGAGAACACGGGTCAAGTAAGCAGGAGCAGAGGGCTGCTAGCAAAACCTTAAGTACCTAAGAATAAAACAAGAAACAGGCAAGGCTGTTACCAGAGGAAAAACACCAAACTTCTAAAAGGCAGGAGGATGCCTGGAACTGAGAGGCACCTATGTACAGGATAAAGATGTCCATTTCCCTGAGATTCATCCACTGATTCCCTAAAAATCTCAGGAAGGTTTTAAAGCTTGACCAGCTGGCTCAAGAATGTAAAATGTGGGGCTGGAGAGAGGGCTCAGGGGTTAAGAGCACTGACTGCTCTTCCAGAGGTCCTGAGTTCAATTCCCAGCAACCACCTGGTGGCTCACAACCATCTGTAATGAGATCTGGTGCCCTCTTCTGGGGTGCAGGCATACATGGAAAGAATGTTGTATACATAATTTAAAAAAATGTAAACTATGTGACAATATACAAGACTAAGAGTGGGTTGTTTCCGCTGGTATCAAGGCATGCTAGGGAGCAAATGGATGACTAGAGAGAAAGGGCCCGCGTTGGGCTCACCTGGGAGTTGTGCCCAATAAAGGGAGCAAGTCAAAACCTCGAGGGGAAGTGACATAGCCAGTAAGTCGCAATGGACAACTTAGTCACCCATTTTGAAATGTATCAAAACTAAACACCAATACCACACTTTAATAAGCTTCGCCTATAGTGATGTGTTAGATGTGAGAGTTGGAAAACAATCACATGATACAAATGTAAGATAAGCAGCAGGAAGTTTCCAGAGGAAAAGAAGTGGGAAATATTTGTGAGGCTGGTGAAGGGTAGGCAAGAGTCTAAGTCTGGCTGGATGTGGGACTGTGCGCTGACACTGGGAGGGAGACGCGGTGAGATAAGGAGTTCAATTCTTGGGTTACACAGTGAGCTTGAGGCTAAGCCTGGGCTCTACAGGAGATCTTGTTTCAAAAAAATCAAAACCAATAAAAACACGAACGGTGGACAGCCTAGGGATCACTGGAAAGTGTTCCTGGAGCCTGGGCCTTGGAGCTCTCTGATGTGCTCTTTCTGACTGAGGAAAAACTTTAACTTCAGGATGGTGGTATTTGGAAGGGAAAACAGAACCGATGGGTATGGCCCAGGTAGACGGTAAATGAGAGAGTATCGTGTAACACCCATGACCAAACCACATTCATTCCAGATACCCTCACCGTTGCTGAGATGTGTTTATTCTGAAAAGAAATCCCTGAAGCTCTGCAGAGGCTTCTGGGAGGAGAAGGGCCCGATTTCAGGTGGCAGAGATAGCAGCTGGGTACACGCCATTCCACCTTTAAAAGGGAGAATACATTCATGCTTTGCTTGCTTAATTGAAGTATAATTTGGGAAGTTTCTAAATTGTTTCAGCTAATTATACTAGCTCTGTGTTCAGCGGTGCTCCTGTGTTTGTGCCTAGGGAGGAAGAAGGTTTACTTTGTGTGTCTGCGGAGCAAGCTCCCCGATTAGCGAGAGGCTGAGATGGAGAACACGGGTCAAGCAAACAGGAGCACAGTGGCCCTGCCATCCAGAGCTGCTGGAAATCCCTGGAAAAAGACTGAGGAGTAAATCCATCAAGAGACAAAAGGCAAGCTGACCCAGAGAATGCAACCATCATCCGCAGAGTGGGGAGATGCCACGAACAAAGGGCAGAGAGACTGATTTCCCTCAGACTTATCTGTGGATTCAGTGTAACTTCAACACAATTTCCTAGCAAACGTTCCCTTGAAAACTGATACATTTTAAAATTCACAGGGTGGGACCGATGTGAAAGGATGACAATGTGAAAGGATGATGGAAGCAGTTCTGCATAGCAGAGAAGGTAAGAGCAAGTCTGGGAGCAGACAGGCAGAGGACCAGGGCGGCCTCACACAGTGCCCCAGGCCAGCGGGGTGATACCAGGTAAAGAAAGCAGGCTTATGTGACACCACCCACATTCCACAAAATAGTAGGGCGGTAACATTGGACAATAAGATTTGTGCATACGGAATTTATTCTTCATACAAGACATAAATATACATTTACAAACTGTATATGTATATGCTTATGTTTATATAAACTATAAATGCCAGAGAATATAGGAAAAATGCCTTGAAATTAATATAAAGAAGGCCTCTTTGTCCTTTTTGTTGTTGTTGGTTTTTTTAAAAAGATTTTATTTATTTATTATGTATACAGTATTCTCAATATTCTGTCTGAATGTATGTCTGCAGGCCAGAAGCAGGCACCAGATCTCATTACAGATGGCTGTGAGCCACCATGTGGTTGCTGGGAATTGAACTCAGGATCTTTGGAAGGGCAGTGCTCTTAACCACTGAGCCATCTCTCCAGCCCCCGTTGTTTTTTTAGATAGGATTTCACTGTGTAGCCTTGGCTGTCCTAGAACTTACTCTGTAGACCAAGCTAATCTTGAACTCTCAGAGATCTGCCTGCCTCTGCCTCTTGAATGCTGGGGTTAAAGGCGTGTGCCATTAATGCCCTGCTAAAGAAAGCTTCTTAAGATTGCCAAAAGAAGGTGTAAAAGTAAAAACCTACAGATGACTGTATCAAAATCTTAAATTTTTCTAAAAGCAATTCAACTAAATGACAAAAGAATCACAACGTAAATTGGGAGGTGGTGGTACATGCCTATAATCCCAGCACTTGGGAGGCAGAGGCAGAAGGGTCTCTATAAATTCGAGGCCAGCCTGGTCTACAGAGCGAGTTCCAAAGCTACACAGAGAAACCCTGTCTTGGGGGGAAAAAAATTACAATGTAGAAAAACATCTGTAACAACAAAGCATTAGCATAAAATGCTTGAAACAGATGAAGAACCAGAAACCACTGAAAGAGAAAAATATCTTTAAAAAGAGAAAGAAAATAAGTGGGCAGGATGTGGTATCATACCTATAATCCCAGTACTTGGGAGACTGAGGTTGGAGGAACCTGAGTTTGAGGCTAGGATAGGGTACATAGTGAGACCCTGTCTCAAATAATGGGGGGAGGGAGGGAGAGAGAGAGAGAGAGAGAGAGAGAGAGAGAGAGAGAGAGAGAGAGAGGAGAGAGGAGAGAGGAGAGGAGAGGAGAGGAGAGAGAGGGGAGAGAGGGGAGAAGGAAAGAGAGAATGAAAGGAAGAAAGAGAGAGGCAAGCAGACAGGCAGAGGAAAAGGAGGAGGAAGGACTTGGGCACACAGTGCAGATGGAAAACTAAGAATGGAGGTAAACAAAAGCTTTGGCTGTGGCATGACACAGGGCATACTAACCTGGGACAGTATTTTTACCCATCCACCATTCCATTGGTGAAATGTTAAGTTGGAGATGCTCTGGAAGGAGAATGAACATTTTGGAGAAGACTGTAGCTGTTTTGATCTGAATTCAGGACGTGTCTTCCCTGCGGTCCAACAGTTTCGAGTACTTGTCTTATAGAAGTATTTGTATGTGAGCAAAGGGACTAATGCACGGTACCTCAGGGTGTTTGTTATGACCACCACTAAAGGCATTTTCACAGTCAATCAATAGGAAACAACTGAAATAGAAGGTGATATGCTTGTTTGCGGCTGTTTGCGGCCAGCTGAGTGGAGCACTGGAGTGAACGGAGATGCAGAGAGCCACTCGAGGAGAATCCTGTGGGGCACATAGCTCAGGAGCACTTCCAATGTGGACACCACCTGCCTATGTAGACAGACAAAACAAAAGGACAGAGGCATGTTGGAAAGGGCACAGGCAAACACTAGACAAACAGGGGTACTAATATCAGCTCCCTTCCCTAAATGTCCAAGGACCTGAGGCAGAGGCCAAGGGCCAAGCAGGGATGCCCCATCTGTAATGTGGACTGTATTTAAAAGAAAATGTATTCGTGTTTTACTTGTATAATTGAAATTTAATTCAAACATTCAAATTCATTCTTTGCCAATTAGCTCAGATTTGCATGTGTGCTGTGCTCTCATTTGTCAGGGACAAAGCACGCTCACTTGGTGTGTGTCTGTGAAAGCGGCATAGTGATTAGCAAACTGATTAAAACTTGGAAAGTAAAATGAAAAACTAGGCAAGTTTTTCCATTCACGAAAGCAACAAAACTAATAAGGTGTTCAGGAGCCAAGCCATTAAGAAACGTGGAGGACGCCTGCAACTTGCAGGGCCAGCTTTTATCAGAGGGCATTAAAAGCAAAGCAAAACCAAACAAGAGAGACTGACCATGGAAGATGGCGCCGCTGTCGCAGATGGGAGAAGCTGATGGCACCCTAATGATGCCATTTTCCTTCCAATGCAGTCTTGCTTAATAAGATTTTTTCCCCATGGAACTTTGACAAGTTAATTATAAGATAGATAAGTAACCAGCAATATAACAAGGTAATTTTTTAAAAAAAGAATGGAGGGCAGGGTAAGGGTACTTACCGCATCAGGTATTAAGACACTATTCAAAGTTTGGCTTATTAAAATACAGCCTTGGCTCAGAAAAACACACAGAGATGAGCAGCATGAAGAAACTAGTCACAGGGTCCACGAGGAGCATCGGGCAGGGCTGTGAGGAGAGCTGCTCTGAGTGGAGCTCACAAGCTTGCTGTCTGTCGGATTCAATCTCTGTCACATCACACAACTGTGCCTCAGATGGAGCAAACACAAAGACACAACAATGATACTGGAGAGTCTGGGTACAAATACAGAATGTCTGCCACTGGGGAGGACCCTGTCTCTAGACCATACCAGTGGAGTAAGATGGGACCCTGATGGGTCACTTTCAGAGTGGACAGGGCTCCAGGAAGACATGCCTTCTATCTACTGCTTGGGTCTGCTGGCCTGAACCTCCAGCCTATTCCCATTTTCTTTTCTCTCCTCTGTTTCTGTCTCTCTTAGACTGGTTCTACCACACTGGCTGGGAATCTACAAGCATGTCTTGTCCCTCGTACAGTGTTGGCACGATCAGGTGTGTTCTCTCTGGATCTTGTGAGAGAGAGGAAGTTCATGTGAGATGGTGAGTGTGAACCTAAAGATCACAAGGATGAGCGAGGCAGACTTGACTTTTCTCCACCCAGTCACCCAACGGTCTGCCTCCCCAGATTTAACCGCTCCATTCACCTTTCTTATGTTGTAACAGTCACACCTTTTGGTTGGAGCAAGAATACATGTCGATTTTCAGAATTCCAGTCTAAGGCAGAAGACACTGGCTCAGCACCTAAAGAGTTCTGTCTATTGCACACAAAATATTAAGACATGATCCCAGCCATGAAACAGGATCAAACTGGTGTTAATTAGACATGTAGGCAGGATATATGGCAGATGAAAATGTTCCCAAAAGAACATGGGATCATATTACTCTCTAAAAGGCAAATAATTGAGTTTCGCCCACATTTGGTCATACACACATTATTGCCCCAAACTAATTTATTTTCCTCTGCACTTCATCCCAGTCCCTTTGGGAACTTATTTCAAATAATTGTCTCTGTCCCTAATTGTTCAATTACTCTGGCTCCACAGCCCAGAATAGCCATGTATCAGCATTGCTCTTTCCTTCACTATTAAGATGAAAAAGGCTAGGGTTCTGTTTGCTCCTTTCTCTCCCCAGCTCCTTCCTGTCTGTCTGCCTCTGTGTGCTTCTGTCCTTCCTGGGGTTAGCCTCTGGCACAGGGTTATCCTTGACCCAGAATACTTTCTGCTGGATTCCCTATCTTGATCTGGAGCATGATCCTGCCAGAGCACCCATCAGTATGGGGCACTGTACACGGATGAGCATGACTGATTCTCTGCTCCAGAAACCCTACTGACTGCCCGTTTGCCCTCAAAGAACCCATCGTGTTAGGCACACTGCCAGAAACACAGCAGAGGGACACTGGAAGGTATGGCTGTATACACTGGCTAGTGAACAATGTGCTCATCCTTCCTAGCTTCACCTTCTACACCCACATCTCTCACATCTCCAAGTTTTCCTTCTTGGTTCCTTAAAGGACTTAGTGACAGTCTCACACCCCCTTACATGTCAACATCATCCCCCTTCATGTTCCTACAACTCCCCACAAATGCTCTTTTAAGTCCAGTACAAATCAGCTAATCCTGAAGTCCAACAGGGAAATTCCTGTGTTGATCCAATTGAAATTCGCTGCCAATTTGACAATGTTGATTACTTTCTCCTTGAAACTCTTTACTACCTTGGTTGCCATGGCAACCCCCTCTCCTAGTTGTGTGTTGCATCTCTCAGGTCCTTCTCTTTCTGCCACCTCGATCAGCTCCTTGAGTGTTTCTAACTCCTTGTCTTGGCCTCGGCTCTCTGCCATCTTCTCCACATGCTCCCTAGCAAGTCACCTTCTTAGGGTCCCCATTACACAGTGGCAATAACTCCAGGCCAGCTGTGTCTTTCTTCAGCCTTCAACCTAGGATTCAGGTGTCTGCCAGACCCACTGTTGTGTTCCCCACACCCTGGCCCATGTGAGCCACTTTCCAATGTCTCTTGACTGTCTTACAATACTGTGTTCCCCAACTCATCAGGGCTGCCCTCAAGACAGGAGGGCCACTCCAAGACTGACCTTCTAAGTGTGTATGCATGCATATGCAAATGTATGCCAGCGTGCATGTGTGAGTGCAGGAGCCTGAAGAGGTCAGAAGACCCAGCATGGCATGGGTACTAGGAACCAAACTTGGATACTCTGCCAAGAGCAGTATGAGCTCTTAACTATGGAACCATCTCTCCAGCCCCAACCTAACAGACAACCAATCTAAGCACTTCTGGTTTCTGTCTACCATGAGGTTCTGATCCATTCCTCTGCAACCCTACTACTCTAATTGAGAGTTGCCTCTCATACAATTTCCTGCTTCTGAAGACCATGTTTAAAGGAAATGAAGGATCCATGGCTGTCTAGCACCCCCATGCCTCACACAGCTCTAACACCCATGAGACTTCCTGGTAGGAACTTCCAGGGAGTTGAAATGGAACCTAGATTGCCCTACTATGCAGAAGACACATAGTCTTCTATACCCAGTTCTGGAAGACACATGCTCAGGCAGCTAAGCCACAGTTCACTGACTTTGATTTCTGTGCAATTACAGAAGAGATAGTTACAATTCAGTACATACTGTTTAGGAGAGACCAAAGAACTCAAGACTGTGCCCTCGTTCCACTCCCTGTACTTCTCACCATTCTATCTTTTTGCTTTATTTCTCTGGGTCTGTTTCTTTCCCTATGAAACAGGCCAGCTGGTTGACTGCCTCACTGTATGCAGGGGAGGGGCAGTAGGGATCAGATGAGACAGTGCCCATGACCCTGTAGCATACACTTTGAGAAGTTGAGCCCACAGTGAGGCCAGGGAGCATTCTTTGAGATCTAGATAAAGTAATTATGAATGTTATGCCATTTGTTGATTCCTTGCATGACATAAATCTTTTTTGACAAAAAGCATCTATCTGAATCTCCAATTCAGATATTGGAGTTGAGACAGACGATGATTATTCTGCCCCTACATCATCAACTGCCTGTTGCTAGGTGCCCAGGGCTACAAAGAATGCTAAGACACGACCCCAGCCACCAGGCAAGAAGCAGCCACAGCCAATTAGAGCTGCAGTTAGGCTCCACAGAGCAGATGAAGGCTCCCTGAGAACATGGAGATCAGGTTCCCCACAAAAAGGAACATGATTGAATTTACTCCTTCCACCAACACGACTAATCCCTTCCCATCAACACTTAATCCCACTGCTCTGGGGCCCTTTGCTGTCTGTCTCTACTCTGCAGGTGGCTGGCCCAGCCTTCCCATCCTGATGTGACCAATGAGCATGGGTGCCTTCCTGGCTCTGTAGCCCCTCCAGCCCCCTTCTCCCTCCTCTCAGCCAGAATAGATGTCAATTGTCCCCCACTTGGGGGACTTCTGTCCTATTCTCAGAGCTATGCAGCAAACTCTTTACCAACTTTAGGAACCTATGTGCTTTTGTGGTCTCTTCCAGTGGCCCCTTCTCAGTCTCCTCAGCAGGGTCCACGTTGCAACTGCCCTTGGAATGCCTGTCACAGACTGGTTTGGGGCTTGGTTCCTGTGACTCTTTTGTTGGAGTTCAAAATTTGCCAGACTGACTGGCCAGCAGCCCCACTGATCCTCTCTAGTCATCTGATGTGTGCTGCCAATCTCTTTTATAGAGGACTGGGGATTGGGCTCAGGTCCGAAAGCTTGTACAGCAAGCATATCAACTAAGCCACCTTAGTTGTGTGCTCTGAGGTGGATTTAGAATAGAGCTTTCCTTGTAGTAAACAACAGATCAACAATCTGAACCTTGGCTTTGGACAAGCCTTCTCCTCTTGCTCCAGCTCTGAGTTTAGCTATTACCAACTGATGTCCACTTCTGAAGCTATGTTCTCAAAGAATGTGCCATCTGGACAGAGAACCAGAAGGCATGACTGGAAACAATGACAATGAATACAGGACGTCATTTCAAAGAAAGAAAGCCACTGAAAGTCTGCCAGGAAAAGTGTGTGGAGAGACGGCTCACCTACTTTGCCAATTTGGATGGATCCATCTAGTTGGCATCTACCAGTCTGAAGACATCAATTCTGCAAGGAAACATTACTCAAGGGCCACAGAGTGTCAACCCCACCCTCTCCCTCAATTGTGCAGACCTACCTGAATGGTTTGCCAAGACATTTCACCACAAGCAGCAGAATCATCTCAACCAGTTCCTGGCAAGTTCACCTTCTTGGGGCTGCAGCCATCTTGATCCCTCCATGCTCCAAAATGTGGAGCTGAGAAAGTCTGGGGTCTTCATTCCCCTCAGTACCGTCACAAGCCTTGGGGCATCTAAAGAGGTGATGCTAGCTCTGAAAAGGAACTGGGGATGATCTAGAAGACAGGCCTAGTGAGTGAAGGTGTATCCCAGCAAGTCAGTGCAGAAGCATCCTCACTGGGAAAAGCAGGATTACTTTGCCTATCTAATCTTGATTGAGAACAGCACAGGAGTGGGAGTGATGGCTCAGCGGTTAAGAGCAGTGGTTGCTTTTGCAGAGAACCCGGCTTCAGTTCCTGACAGCCACACGGCGGCTCACAATTGTCTGTAACTCTAGTTCCAGGGGACCCAATACTGTTTCTGGCTCCATGGGCACCTGGTAAACACATGGTGCACTTACAGACATGCAGGCAAAACACTTATAAAATAAAAATAAATTTTAAAAACAAAACAAGAAGAAAAAATGTAATGGAGCTATGAGTTGTAAGACTCAGGTAGCAAATTCCTATCTATCCGGGGAAGTGGCATATTGTGTGAAAGGGTGCTACAATTAGAGAAGACAGGTTATTTTTGCTAGTCCTTGTTGGAGGTCCCTTATGTGAAATCTGGATGATTGAGAACCCTAGATGATGAAAACAAACTCATCCAAGACTGGATGAGTCTCTCTAGAGGATCCTCAACTCTCAAGAACCATAAGGGCATAATAACCCAAACACCCTGTAGACCTGTGGTCAAGGGAGAGTTGTCTTCCTAGTCTTGACCACTGTATGTATTAATTCAAATGACTCAGGTAGCCCTACCTAGCTGGCCAATAGATGGAAACCCTGGTTCCCTTCCCTTCCATCATCAGCAGCTTAACACTGGAGTTTCAATTGAATGTGTACTATTTATTATTTGAGACAGGGTTCCACGCACCTCCCTCCCTCCCTCCCCCCCCCCCCTCTCTCTCTCTCTCTCTTTGGTTTTTTTGTTTGTCTGTTTTGAGATAAGATTTCTCTGTATAGCTCTGGCTGTCCTGGAACTTGCTCTGTAGATTAGGCTGGCCTCAAACTCAGAGCTGCCTCCTAAGTGCTGGGACTAAAGGAGCATGCCACACAGCTCTGGGCTCTAATACTTTCTGCAACCAAGGATGACCCTGAACTCATGACCCCTCAACCTCTCCCTACCAAGTGCTAGGATGATAAGCATGAGCCTCTATGCTTGGCTACTTCATCTGATGTAATTTCTCACTTCAGATGTTCATTTCCTATCAGCAAATTTTTATTTAGTACCTCCCAGCAACGGTTACAGAATAGACGAGGTCACTGTCCCAGTGCTAAGTCACTTTGGTTTGGGTGGGTGGGTTGCTCCACGCTCGCTATTCCAGGTTAGCCTTGATTAAATAGTTCAGTCCATTCCAGGCCATCGGGACATGGACCATCACTTGTCCTTGCTTACTGTTGGCCTTCACTTTCCTGATGCCATTTCTTTGTTTTTTAGTTTAGATACCTTTTCTAATTCTTTCCTGCATCCCTAACTTTTAACAGGTTCTTATTTCCAACTTAACTTGTTTTAAAAAGTTCTCTACCCTCTTACCCCTCCCTCCTGAGCAGATGTGTTCTAACCCTGGAGTTCCACCAACCTCCTCCATCTTCTCTTGCTCCCACCCTCAAACGCTTCACTTCTGTTGCTCCACACCCCTTCTCCACTCATGACTGGGAAGAGGACAGTAGCTAAGATAAGGCTCTGGAGGACAACGGGACAGGGGAAAGTCCCAGGGCTGCTTTTACTGCTGGGCAATTCACATCTAGAGGGCATCTGTAGAACAGACACGGCTGTGCCATGCTCACTAGAGTGCTATGAGGGTTCAGGAGGTCCTGAGGACAGCCGCTCATGCCTTCCGACCTAGGAAAGCACTTGGTGAATAACAGCCATACAAAAAAGAGCAGTCCAAAAGGTGTCACCCTCCAGCTCCCTTCCTCCAAAGTCGGGAAAGCCATCTCCTCCTCTGCCTCTCCCACTCTGCTAACCCTAGAGGGATGATAAGATCCCTAAGTGATGCAGTTGATTCCTTCTTGGCCTTCATGATGGTAGCAGTTGTCACTTCAACCCAGACACCTTTTTGGACCACCTCCTTTGAGGATAGGTGAGTGTCGCTGATTGACACCTGGTGAAGGAGCACAGAGGTGCCAGCCAGACTGTGAGCACTAGCTGCTCCACTCATAGGGAGCATGTCATCCTTGTGGAAAGACAAAAGTTGAGCCAAGTGCCACAGAACATGTCCTAATATGGTAGAGAAACCCAATAGCTACATGGACCATGAGTTGAAAGAAGTTGGGCTGTATCCTCAGAGACACAGGTGCAATTGAGCAGTCAGAAATGACTAGATCCAAATGAAGAGAAGGCCATGGGCCTGGGAAACACAGAGGGGCCAGAAAGACAGGCATACAGACAGGTACAGAAGTAGTGACAGCTAAGGAGGGCTGTGGAGGCCCAGTCTAGTCTTACCAATTCAAGTATTAGCCACAACCGCATACCAGGTTGTAGATGGGCAAAGTCCTGAGGGCCATTATGGCAAGAGCTGGGTGTGTTAAGCCCCTGTGGGCCACAGTTCTTGTCTGTGCAAAATGGAATCCAAAATGGCTAAGTGTAGAAACACCTAGTTCATACTTGACCAGTAAGTAAAAACCAACCAACCCTTTTGCCATATACTAAAAGCAGCCCTACAAAGGGCCCTGTTCATCTGTGAGCAAGTGTCCTCACAGAGCAGAAGCCCGAGGGCTACAGAGGACATGGGCCTGGAGTAAGACTAACATCTGGGCAGTGTGTTTGCAGAGATGCAGGTATACAGCAGCAGAGCGAGGCCGAAGAGAGGCAGTTCTGAGCCCATGTCTGCTGACAATGCTCATGATCTTTGAGGAAAGGAGATGGAAAGGCAAGATGAGCAATGCCAACAACTAACTCAGTTTATGGTCTATCAGAGCTCAGGAATCAAGAGTCAGTGGGTCGCTGTCAATCTGTAGGCAAACAGAGAGCAACTTGCCAGAGCTGACCTTGGCTGTAGAACAGGAAGTCTGTACTCTACACTTGGTGCCAGCTCACCAATGTACTAGAAAGGAGGGACAGTAAGAAGAGGAAAACACTAAGTACATGGGGTTGAGGGCACAGGGCAGGGAGAGAGAAGGATACAATCAGGAATCCACTACCTCAGGCCTGACAGGGGCTTGCCTCATGTGCTGTGCTCCACAGAAAGGATGTTGGGCTGTGTGCTTTTGATGAGGTTCTTCTCAAAATACTAGTCTGGAAATTATCCTCATCACTTCAGAGTTGCCAAGGAGTCTTGGGAGGCGATTCCCTGCCTTCTAGCAAAGACCAGTCACCTACTGCCTATTTATCCATAAAGCCACAGACTGACAGGCGCTGTGCCAGGTGGTCAGGCAGGTTCTGTGACTGGTTCAGAGACAAAGCCTCTATGACTAAAGGTCACACAGGACCTCAGTGATGCAGCTAAGGAGTGGGAACCATTGCACACCAGGGAACCACTGAAATGTTTCGTCTGTTTCCCCCCCTCATGGCCCCTTCCACATCTGCCTTGGCTATACATGAATGTTCTGGGCACTTCTGCACCCAAGAGTAAAATTCAAGTTTATTCCTCTAATATAAAATCCTTTGATTAAATACCTCATTGCCTTAACACACTTTCAGCCAGCATCTTTTAAGACTCAAGTAACAATAATAAATTAAAGCTCACCAATGTCTCACAGGAGATGTCTCTGGAAATGTTAAAGACTTCTTTGACTAATAAATGAGGTAACAGGCCTCAAGGAACACGAACAGTAAAGAACAAGGTCACATGCCAAGGGGTGGGAATCAAGTCCAGGGCCCTATAATCTTCTACGTCTCCCTGTTTTTGGAAGGCTGCCACCATTAGCATGGGACAGGGGAACAGCAGCATGGACAAGCTGTCCAAGTGTGTGTTCTCTACAACTGCCCAGGGAAAGAGGTGAGAGGCCGGGACTACCCAGAGATTTGTCTTTAGGGTGGGTCTTGTTCAACCAGATCCAACAAGGCACCCTCATACATGCCCCTGCACTAACGCCTAGTAAGGAACAGGAATGCCCACACAGCCCCACTGGCAGGGGTGGCATCCAAGACTGCCCTGAAGCTGATGTTACTGGCCTCCATTTTAAGGTGAGGAAGCTAAGGTGGTGGTGGTGGGGTCTGGACAGGTCCAAGTTACAAAGGCAGAGCATAAGACCCAGGGCTCCTTGGCTCCTCACAGAATGGTTTTTGTTTGTTTGTTTTTTTGTTTTTTGTTTTAGTCTTAGTCCACTCCTGACCCTAATGCTTGAGACCCTTTCCTGGATTCCCAGAGGGAGACAGGCCGATATAGAACCTCTAGCTACTTGGCTTTGCCTGACCTGACCAGGATGTACACTGCTATTTTCAACATACTCCATTCACCCAGTACTAGTTTGCTAAACTCATCATTGCTACTTCTGAGCCCCTTCTCCTCATTCCCAGTGACGTGGCCTTCCCTACATCCCTGAGAGACAAATCCCATCTCACATGCTGCTAGTATACTGGGACGGCTCCTAGTCAGCTGGAAACAGGAGTTCTCAGGGATGACTGGGGGCTTGCTAACAGCAATTCAACTTTAAACCCTCCCTTAGTGCTCCCCAACTGTCAGTGCTTTAGGTTTAAACAAACTGTTATTTTTCTCCAGAAGCTTTTTGGGGTCTGTCTCTAAGGTATCTAGTATCTAGCCAGATACTAGTGGTTCTTCATTTTACTTTTCAGTTCAGTCTCTATCTGGAAGCAAGATGTTGGATTAGATGGTGATCCAGCAATATCTCATTTATTACTCCACCGCTCAAATATTCACTCTTGATCTTCAGGTCTGAAAGCCAGTCCTCTCACGTCTGCATCAGCTCCTTTCTGAGACCCTCAGAACCCCTACCACAGTGCCTAGTCAAGGATCTTTAGGACAACTTGACTGATAAATACTATCCCCTTTCTCTTTACCCAAGAGGACACTGTGCTGGTGGAAACTGTCCACTGCTGTAGGAGCACATTTCGCTCCCTCAGCCAATAGCATTTAAGATACGGTGCTGTGGGCGCTCCTTCAGCCAACAGTCTTTAAGATACCAGCCCACTTGGGCGTGGTCTCTTAGACTATAAATGCAGCTTTAAAGCCTGTGCTTGCTCTCGTTTCTGGCTCTTGCGTCTGGCTGCTAGACTCTGTTCCTGTTCCCTGTTCGTGCAGAGGACTGTTATCTAGGACAGTGATCTGTAAGTCTCCCCTAAATAAATAACCCTTTATTATTCATAATTCTGAACTAGTGTGGGATTATTTTGTGACTTCTGCCATCATTGCACTATGGCCCCAGGGTCTCATCATACATGAGATTCTGACAAAAACTGGAGAATAGTAGGGCTGGCCTCTGAGCAGGACTCATGGGCCACGCCCTCCAGGAGTTCAGGCTCTTAAAAGGAACTCTGACACCCCTGAGCAACAGCATGCATGAGGGCTGAATGATGGGCCATAGACAAGTTCTCAATACAGAGAAGAAAAGAGATGAAGGGAAGTTCCCTGAGACAGGAAGTATCTGGGCATATATGCTACACTGATCAAAGTACATGCAGGCAGCTCCCAAAGTCCCTTGCCACCAACTCACTCCTGCCACCTACCTCAGTTGGGCTGCAAAAGAGCTTACGATTTGGGAAGAAAAGACTCCCAGATCACTGGGGCTGGGAAAATTGTATTTGTTCCAAATACCACATTTTACCTATGCAGAAACTGACAGTGGAAGCAGGACATCTCAAAGAGCTACAGTGGCAACAGAAGTGCAGGGTGAGGTCCTCCAAGGCCTTTCTGCAAAGGAAGTGTCTCTGTTTTCCTGGAAGACAGCTCAGGAAGAAGGGTGGCATCCTAGGTGATATGAGGAGTCCTGTGGGCAGAGAGAACCCCCAGGTGGCAAGCACCCTGTCAAGAATGGGCTCTTAGCACCACAAATCTTTTGGAGGGTAGCCTATACGTGACTCTCAACCACAAGATCTAAAACAGAAAGCTGCTTTCCAGGGGAGAGCAAAATAAGCAATGAGCTTGGCTTCAGTTACCATCCAGGTGCCTCCACAGGAGAAGACACAAAAGCATCTGCTTGTTTGGTTTGTTTTTGCAATCTACAGTTGTCTATTTTGCTAAGTTTCCCCACTAGGCTAGAATCATGGGGTCCTGGAGTGTCAGGCCTGTTTGTCCTGAAATTGCGAGCAAGCCTTGTACAGGGTCTCTGTGTTTGTTGAACAAACCGGCCTTTCCCTATGCCCAGCTCCTCAATTTGTCAAGCTCTTTAGAACCCCAGTTATGCACAGCAAAGACCTCAAGAGGGAAGGTCAACAGCAGACAGAAAAGACATCCCAAGAATGGTCACTGCAATTCCTCAAAGAAAAATTCCTCTAAAACAGACACATCTTTGGGAATTCTGTTTTGTTCTGTGTTAGCTAGGGTCTCACTCTGTAGTTCAGGCCAACTCCGAACAATCCTCCTGCCTCAGCTTCTTGACTGCTAGGATTATAGGTGTGAACCACTACACCTGGCTCTTTGAAAAGTTATATCAAGAAGAGGAAAGCATGGACCAGCAATACCTACCAGGAATGTAAAAAGGGCAGAAGAATGGGAATAAATCCATACATCTTTCCCACAATAAAGGAAATGTCTAGGTAGGTCAATATGAATTTCCCTAAAGTCACCAAACCATCTTCAAACTTTACCTTGGCAGCCTTCACAATTCCCACTTCTCAGGAAGTGTTCCTGTTCCGCTTTTTGAGAGGGAGACTTGCAGGTGAATACCCAGCAAAGGGCCCTGGCATGCTGCCACAACTGAGTGTCCCAGGTCACAGCCACAGTTAACACGTGCACATCCACAGCAAAGGGCTTATCCCTCTGTGCTTCTAGCTAGCACCTAAGGCATGCTGGGTGTGGCAAGCCTTATTTATTTTCTCAGTTGAGATGCCATGAGGGGTTTCACTTATTTTTACTTCAAAAGCAGCATCATAAAAATCTTTGATGACCAGCTGTCCTAAATTGTTTATCAAGGGATCCATTACTCAAGTCTTCTATGGAGTGAAGTTTCAGGCGGGAAGTCATGGGAGCTGAGAAGTACAGATGTCTCATCTCTGAAAACTTTCAGACTCTCTCCTGTTCACTGCCTGGATTGCTACTACCCCTGCCCTTCCCCCAACCCCACCATCTGCTCTCCAGAGAACAGATCAAATTCTCTAGCTAAGGTACTTTGGCGCCAAGGACTCAGACCCATGTGTTTTACCCTGCCCCCTACCAACTCAGAAATCCAACACCATGAACCAAATGCTGCAGTCACATAAAACCACAAAGTAAAGTTTATAAAGCTTTATTAAACATTTCAAACAGCTGTAGAACGAACACACCGGAAAAAAGCTTTACAACAGCAGTCCGAGCGTTTCACAAGTGTGGCCTCGAAGTCCCACTTCCCAGTGCTTGCGTCCAGTTCTGTGCCTGGCTCACCACCCTCACTTGCACACAAGAGAGGACATTTCCGACTGGAAGAACAACCATGCTGATCCCCAGTGGGCAGGGACCAGGAAAGTCTCATTTGCCAACACTTGTTACTGAAGCGCAGAGAATATAAAACAAGTACCAAGTCACCAAGTCGTCTTGTGTGTTCTTCATAGTGTAGTCTATGTGTGCAGGAACGAAGAGGCTCCTGGCAGGAGGGCGATGGCCACTGCTCCCCTGGGTCTTGTCTGAACCACCTTGGAGTCCACTGTGCTGGTCACTCTGCAATCCCCATGCCAAATAAAAACTGCAGTGGGACCTACTAGCTAGTTACTACTACCAAACCTCAAAATCAGAACACATTCAGTAAAGCTTCTTCAAAAGGAATATACACATGTATTTGTACATGTACGCATATGTACGCACATGTATGTACACACACACACACACAAAACACACATTCTCACACACATGCGTGCACACATATACAGAGCACATCAAAAAATACCCAAACAACTACCAAGGGAATCGTGGCTGCTATGAAACACATAATACTTTCTCATTCACTCAGCTGGGGTCCACTGATCTACAAGAACACTGCATACCTCCCTCCTGAAGAGCATGCACTGCAAACAAGAGGTGGCCCCCTTAGGACGGCTGAGAGGCAGAAGGAAAAGCAAAGGGAGAGAGGCTGGACTGGAAGGCAAGAGCCCAGACACCCAGGCCAAAGAACAATGTCTCTCCACTGCTTCTTTCTTTAAAATGAGGCAGAGAAAATACTGGAGGTTTGTGGACAACAAACAGTTGAGACACAATTCCGTCTCTCCTGCTTGACAGGGAAAGAAAGATGAAAAAGCGAGGCTCTCGGGCATCAGCAATCTCTTCAAATTTGAGATAAGTGCAAAAATAAGCCCTGTCTTGGACAGGTGCTTCCCCCAAAAGGAAAAGGGTGGGAGAGAACCAAGGGGAAACCAGGGAAAGGGACTGAGGAGGAAAGCAGGACGATCCTGATGAGGAAGGGTCACGGAGGTGACAATGAGACTAGCATTGTATCTGCCCAAGGGTGGTTGACCAGGATGGGTGTAGATTCTCCAAAACGATGAGCAATGGGATGGGCCAATCCGTCAGCCGGGACCCAGATGGTGACAGAACGCACAACCGTAAGACCACCCACGACTACAGGACGTTACAATAGAAGCACCGGTCAGTGCCATTATTCACATTATAAGGATAAAACATCACAGGCCAAAAGGCTCCATTAGGAATGTGGCACCCGCAGGGCTGCGGGATTTGAAACTCCAATGCTTTATGACCTATGTCAATGCCTCCCCTCCCGTCTTCTGCTTCCTTAGAAAGCTATTTCGGCAGCTGTTAAGTGCCCACAACTCCAGGGTCATGGGCTGATTCCGGAAGCGGGGAATCGGAGCAGTGGTACAGGAAACAATTTCCCCAGCAGCTATAGCAGATGAGGAAGAGGGCTGCCAGGAAAACCAAGGCACATATTGTGCAAGGTTTCCGTTCCAGAAGGAAGCTGAGCAGGTAGAAGCCCATGAACATGGAGTGACTGAACCACAGAGCGGGGTTGAGGGGCTTGGGGATGAGGAGGACGGGCAGCAGCCACTGGAGGCAATACATGATCTCTGCCGGGCAGGGCCTTCACCAAGGCTGCCAGGCACCGCTGCAGGAACCGACCTAATGGGAGCCAGCAGGCACAGGTGGCTGCCCTCCGTTTTCTTCGACTCTCTCTCCAGGAGCTGAGCCGCTGTGCTCTCTGGCTGTCAGCCTGGGATCACCAAGGCAGCAAGGATCCTGAAGAGAAAAGTCAACACAACAAACAAAGAACAGACAGACAGACAGACAAAAACAAAAAACAAACAAAAAAACAGGAACAAAATGTATACTTATTTGGGGAAATGGATCATGGTTAACAACAGCAAATGTGAATGCCCCTTCCTCCCCACCCACCCATGAATGTCTATCTTATCCACATTACGAGTTTAAGGTGGCCTTCTGGGGTGTGTCTTCCCTGGGCTTCTACTGGGGGCTCCCAGGAGGGCACGGTCCCCACAGTGGACTGGTTTTGCCTGGGCCCTGCCCAGCAGAGATCATGTATCGCCTCCTGGGGCTGCGGCCCGTCCTCAAAGGTCCCAGACCTCACAATACCGCCCTGTGGTTGCCACAGGACACCATGGACTTGGTGTTGTGCCCCCATGTGGTAAGAAATGGCTCTGTATCTAGTCTCATCTGTAACTGTATGCCAAGTTACAGCAATTATCTGTGAACTGCTAACCTGGAGATGCCAGACAGTGGATCCTCTGATCCTGGCAAGCTATGGGAAGACAGAGTCAAGTGGCGTCAAATATTTTAAGATGGCAGATTGATTGGGCCATGCTTGCTTTTTTCAAATAGCCCAGTAACATTTAGCCCAAATCAGTCAACTTCAAGTCAATGTGAAAAAACAAACAAAAAAACAAAACAAAACCAAAAACCAAAAAACAACCTTCATCTGTTACTGACATTGAACAGAGCTGGGTTTCTGTAAGGTTTCTGTCCACATAGGGGAATACATTTGGCCTCTGTCCCAAGTAGCTTGATGGCAATTTGGCCTTTCCACCCAAGTCGCGCTTCACTAGAGATTTAAGATCACACTAAGAGAAGGACACTAGCTTTACTCTGAAACTAGGCGACAGTAGCCATATTAAGACATAACCCTTGGAGGCTATTGAAAAATACTGTTCTGTGCTCCAGATGCGAAGCAACCTGTACAAAGAACCAACCCATCCCAGGCAGATTTACTAGAGATTGGGGGAGGGGAGCACAAGACAGAGATTGATACCATCTGTCCCACAGAAAACCAGTCCCAATACATTTGGATCATTTCTTCAAAAATCTCGCTCCTTCGGCGCACACAAAGGGCATCAATTCTTCCTACATCCTTTCCAGAGTAGACACAATCACTTTAGCTACTAAGAGCAGAGGGGACCGCAGCCACCACCGCCTGCTGGGCGGAGTGGGGAAGCAACAGCCGAGAAAGTGGTATGTAACAATCAAGGACTTTCACAAAAAACAGTTGGCATGAGTTTAAAATGTGCAGACTTGGGTATGTCATACCAAAAGGCTTGCAGCCCTACCCTCACTCTAAACTCTAGAGCCATGACTCCCCTCCATTTAACACTGAATTTCAAAAGTGGGCAGAGCAGAAGAATCTTCTGGAAGGGTGTTACGAGCGGACTCGGGAGGTGGGGGTCCGTGTGGAAAGAACAGACGGATTTTTTTTTCCTCTCCTGGCGAATGAGGAGCGCCCCCCCGCCACCCCTCCTCCTCAACAGCTCCCTCCCCACCAAGCGCGCATGCGCACTCAGATGGCAGGAGGGTACACAGCCACCAGGGCTGCGGCAGTGCGCCCAACAGCGGACTCCGAGACTGAGATCGGTAGACCTCGGCGAACCCTCGCTCTCCACCACCCACTCTCAGAGCCATGGCCGCAGTGACAGCAGCTTCGGCAGAACTGCTAATCATCGGCTGGTACATCTTCCGCGTGTTGCTGCAGGTGAGTATATGCCCGGGCTTTGGATGGGAGAGGGCACCCGAAGCGCACCCGGACCCAAAGTGCCACAGTGGTACTATTTGTCCCCGCCCGTTCGCGTGCGTGCCCACATCCTCGCACAGACCCTGTCCCCAGTGCGCCCCCGCCCGGCCAGGAACAAAGACTCAGGGGTTCGGCGGTCGCCCGCTGCGGACGATCACAACCAATGCGGTAAGAATCACCGGCTATACTCAAACTCGATCCCAGGAGGGAGGCGGGGCACTTTGTGCTGCGAGACTTTAGAGCTCGCCCACAGAAAATTTCCGCCTTAAAAAATTGCGCATTGCGGGAAATTTTTAAAAAATAATACACTGTATACAACACTTGTGGGGTGGGATGAAAAATAAGTTAGAAAATGGCACTTTTCAGGAAAAAAACACTCAACAAAAAGAATCTTAATAAATCAGAGGAAACAGTAAAGGGGAGGAAATAAAGAAAGTGCACAATGTAGGAAAAATAACCAGACAAAGGCACTTAGCAGGGAAAAAAAACATTAGATAAAGAGCATTGGATGAGAAACAAAGGGACAGAAAAAATAACTAACTATATACACACGTTGAATAAAACAATTAGAGGAAAATGCCTTTCGCAGAAAAAAAAATGGAAAGAGCTTCATTTTATGGAAAAAGAGAGCGCGCGCGCAAAAGTGCTTTTCTTAAAGCCGAATTCGAAGAAGGCGCTTTGTGCAGAAAACCATCTACCCCAAGAGTTCCCTTTGCAGGAAGAGTTCCCTGCTCAAGGAATCCTTTGCCAAAGGAATCGCACATTTCCTTCAAGGTGTTCATGGAATGCTGTCATTTACTGGGTAGGATTCACTTTTCGAAATCCTCCAGGGACACAGCCCACTGTGAAAAGTGAGGTATACCTAAGTTGTGGGTCCAATCAGCTCGCAGCTATGCAGCTCTCAGCACAGCTCTCACACACAGCTACCCTGACTCGTAGACAAGCTGTGTCGGCCGCCACTCCAGGCTACACCGGACAGGCGGGCGTGGCCGGCAGCGGGGCTGGGCGGGAACACAGCAGGACCAGCAAGCAGCAGTAGCAGCAGCACAACAGGGAGTCACGGGTGCTTCTCTAAGAGTGGGTCCTGGATCTCTCACCGCAGGTGTTCAGGTACTCCCTGCAGAAGCTGGCACACACTGTGTCCCGGACCGGACGGCAGGTGCTAGGGGAGCGCAGGCAGCAAGCCCCCAACTGAGGCTCCAGATCCCAGCCCTGGGCGGCCATGTCATCACGTGCTCCTATGCTTTTCAACAAGCATGGGAGCCAGTGCCGCGCAGTAATGGGGGGGGTCCCCTGTGCTCATTCGTCAGTGAAGCACTTGCCAAGGTCAGTGAGGGGCCAGTAGGCCCCTGGAAAAGCAGCACCGACAATGATGAAGATATCCGTTCCCTTCCCAACCCCTCTGACCCTGTCCCACTACCGGAGGGTGGGAGAGGAGGGGGAAGAGGGGAGCAAATTCTCGAGATCTGGGCATATGCACCACATTCTGATTTGAACCAAGTCGTAACAGCACCATCTCAGCCACATGACAGATCCTACCACAGAGATCCAACATCCCAACAACCAGCAGAATGGACATTCTGACATCACCAGCTGAAGCCCTGAATCTCAGTACAGAAGAGAAAACATCGACTGCATGCCGTGTGGTGTGGTGGGACTGGAGGGCATGGGTGGGGGTGGAAGTGGGTTAAGAAATTCAGAGGAGCCCTCTTGCTGTCCCTTGCCTATGGCACGCCTATTTCTGCCTTGATCCCTCATTCCTCCTTTCAACCCTGCCTTCCAAACCCCTCCCCAAAATGTGTCACTTGATTCAGCCCTATGTAACTAGTAACTGAATCCCACCTTCACCAGAACACCTTCTCCCACCCCTGGGCCTTCACTGATCTTGCTGTCCCTGGTCTCATGCAGCAGTTGAGGTCAATATTGTGGTAGTCGCTAACTGTACTGGTTTACATGTGCATTAGTTGTGTCTCCCCAGCTAGATTGTAAGCTCCTGGAGATCAGGGACCACCTCCACAAAAAATAAAATCACCTCTCCTGTCTTGTACAGTGTTAGAACCATGCAGGGCAGTGGGGTACACCAAAAAGTTCCTTTGTGGCTTCTTTTGCGACAGCATCACACATCTCTAAAGCTGGGCAACGTATCTATTGTGTACCCCTTGGGAAAGGGGGGGTGACAAGAAGACAAGAATAAACAAAGACTCTCAAACCTGCCTCACTTCAATAATGTCCTGAGATAAAGGACTATTTCTCATCCCCAATCAAAAAAGTGGTATTCATCTGTCTCAGAATAAGGGACATTTCCCCTTCCCCAGGATAATGAATGCATTTAGTTGGTGGTCCTGAGATAAGGTACCATGCCATGGCAGGTTATCAATTTGGGAAAGATGGGGAGAAAGTAAATGGGGATGGCCCTCTAAATGGGATCCTGAGGACCACAAGGGCTGATTTGAGAATAAAAAGCTATACCCCAGAACTCCACCCAGGAGTCCCAAGAAACAATTGCTAGGGAGGAAAGGGGGCACTAGTTTGGACAAAGACATGGCTTGGCAACTCCTCCAACCAGCTCAATGCTCCAGGCCCCAGAATCACCCCTAAGGTCATCTTGCCTGGCGTTCTCAACCCTCCAGCTAGACAACCCCTGCCCCCAGTTTTCTTGGTACATCCTTACTAGCTTTAATCAGGTCGCTAGTTTGCACTTTCCTTTCCCATTGACTGCATCAGGGAGAGCGGGCTGGCTGCTTAGTCCCCTCCTTGGTTAGCCATGGCTCTTCCTGCAAGTGTCGGTTGCCTCACCCAACAGTCCTGCCCCCTGTTAAGCTGTTTCTCTAGTTTTATCCCTCCCTGTCACTGCACACCTGTTCTATGTCACTACTAAAGGAATGAGCTGGAAAGCCACCAATCCCTCCTCCTGCTTCCTCAAATCCCTTAGGCACATCACAAATACACAAAGCACCTTCATCCCCTTGAACCTTGACCTGTCTCCATCCCCTGAAAAAGCCTGATGTTCAGGCCAATCATTGGCACCTCTGAAGATACATGCAATTTCAGCACCAGGAAATTGGGGCAAGTAGTGTAGAACTATGTGTGGCCTTGGCTTTACCATCCATTAAATCAGTTGGCTACCCTATCAGGTCGCTTTTAGTTCCCTACTAAGGTCCAGATGAACCCCACACACATCAGAGACAGTTGGAATTCCACAGGATTTGGATGCAACATGCATTCTAAGACTCCATCTTCCTCAGCAGGGTGGACACAGCTGCTGCTCAAAGTTAGGTCAGGTCTTTTGCCCCAAGGTTACTTATCCGCAGTCAGCACCTACCTCCTTCATGACTGGGAATTTCTGTGGTTTGCCATACTAAATTCATTGAGCCATGAGTAGATATCAACACAGGCTCCCAATGAAGGTTGACCCTCCTCTTGGAGACATGAGGGGGGGGGAAGTGGGGCACTGCCATTCTACTGCTCCATATGTTCTAACCTCAGCCCAGCTAAATGCCAGCTGAGTTCACAAAGGCAGTCAAAGCAGGGAGAAAGGAGTCTGGCTACTCTGGACACAGTGCATTTTGTCCCCTCATCCCCCAAACCAAGAGGCTACTGAACCCCAGGGCTTTCCAGATGATCTTGGCAAAACTTTTTCCTTCCATCTACTCTCCATCAGTGATACGTGTGGACTTCCAGGCAAGGATTACTCTGGAGGCTCTTAGAATGTGAAATATCCACTATTCACTTTCTTCTCCTGCCCCATACCCTGCTGTCCTGAAAGCAAACTAAACCTAGAGAAGGCAGAAGGAATGTGTTCATGCCCCATCCTTATGTTATACCTGCAAGCCTGATCCAAATATACCTTATTTATACAATGTTTCCACAAGCTATATACTATTAAAACATTTTACTCTCACATAAAACAACAGGATGTGTTCTTTTATTGCAAAGCCCTTAGTACCCAGAGCTAGATATCCCTTTTTCCTAAAGGCAAGCAGATGAACTGTGAGCGAAGTGGAATAGCTTTACGGGAATCTAGCAACACATGAAGATGCCAGGGACTAATGCCGGAGAAGGCTATTTCTTGGACTGACCAGTGCAAATTCAGGAGGGTGGAGGTCACTAAGTACCAAACTTTTCGAGATGTGGGTTCTGGGTGACTGTTACCTCTATCTGTAGAGTGAGTGAACTGTGGTTGAAAGAAGGGATTCCTTTGAGGGACAGGGCAGGGATTAAGCTTTTTTTTTTTTGGCTTGGGTTACGGGGCCAGCCAAAGATAGCCTAATTACAACAAGGCCACTTCCTAGATATCTACTTTCAAACTTGGATCTCTTCAGGAGCCAATATCCCAAAGGGAGAATCTCAGCTGGCACTTGATCGCCCCCAGGAGATTTAAATGTGTACACACAATACTGGTCTATCAAAGTCTCTTTTTCCAGGTGACTACTGACTTCTTGTACATGCCAGAGAGACACGTTCGCCGCAACTTCTCTGGAAATGATCCTGTTCCCCTTCCACAGGGCTCATACCACAGTAGAACGGATTCCTGAACATTCCCAAGGTAGAGCCGGAAGACAGAGAGGAAGGCAATACATGGCTCCTGGTAGATCATACAGCGGCACACTTGCAATGCAATGCATACGTTTCAAAGACAAGAGAACAAGAAGAGAGGACAGTCTAACTTTGATTCCTCTTAGAAACAACAGACAAGAAGTTAAACTGTTTTGGAAGCAACTCGAAGATGCCCATTTCCAGATACAGAATTAAACTGATGCCTGGAAACTGACCAAGGCTCCAGAAACCCAATCTCTGAACAGGAATTCTTGATATTAATGAATCGTGATTTAAAAGAAACAAGCTCGTTCGCTCTAATACTTGGCACAAGCACCTAAAATGGAACTTTTTGGGGCTCCTGGCTTTGCTGTTGAAGTCCAGAAGGCTAACAGGATGGTTGGACCATGTCAGGCTGGGCAGAGAAGCCGTCCCCAATACATTAATTCCCTGAAAGTGACAAAGGGGGAATCGAACCTATAAACCAGAACAGGTCGCAGTTTCCCAACTAAAAAGGGACATGAGAGCTAGACAGGAACTAAAGGTGGTTTGGAAGGAGAAGGAAAAATCGATTGTCCCCATCCCCCATTCTTCCTTTCCAGGCCAAGGCGAGTGTGACAGGCATGCCATTCCTTCTGCTGCCCTTGAGGGCCACTCCCCATACACCGGAGAGAGGGAACCGGTGTTCAGAATCGATGAAAAGTTGGTAGGAGAGTACCCGGGACCCGAAGCAGCTAGTCACCAAAGAGAGGGAGGGTTCAGGGCCTGGTTCTCCCTTCTCCCCACACTTCTTTGGATGGAACAAAAAGAGAGAGACAGAGACAGATAGATACTGAAGTGGCGAGGAAAGAATGGCCGGCCTCTCAAAAGCTGAGCCCCTGGTCAAAGGCCCAAGCAGCAGAGGTGGTGGTCGCGCCCCGAGCTCCCAGTCCCACCCCGGGAGCTCGCTGACCTTGGAGGCCAGAGTGACAGCCAGGAGTCTCGGAACCCATCCTCGGGACGGAAAGGGAACCCCTCCCCCAAGGCCCAGGTTGGGGAGAAGCGGGGCGGTTCGGCCGACGTCAGACAAGAGTGCGCCCGCCCCCGGCCGCGCTGAAGGAAAGCCCCGGCGAGAGGCCAAGCGGCGCCTAAGGTGACCCCGGACGGTCAACATGGCGCCGCGGCCGCGCCGAGGACCTCTCACCCCGCCCAGGCGGGCGACGCTACGATACCTGCGAGCCCCGCCATGGCACTGCCGCCACTGTCGCCGTCGCTGCCGCAGCCTGCCTCCACCTTAGCTCGCCACCGACGCCGCAGAAGCTGGGGAGACGCCCCCTTCGTCTTCAAGTCGGGGCGGCCCAAGGACCCCGTCCAGAATCAGGCTGTCCGTCGCAGACGCCTGATATACAGGCCCAAAGTGGGGCTACCCTCGGGCACTCTTCCCTCAGTATCTGCCACAGAAGATCTTTTATAGACTTTGTATGCTCGTGAATAAAACTACGGGGCGCTGAGGTCTTCAAACCCGAAGAAATTTTAGTCAGGCGCAGTTTGGATAGCTCCGAACCTCTGGCCTATAGTCCTCCTCATGCATATGCAGCAGATTGTGATCCTTACTCTTTGCGAGCGGGGCGGGCCGGCGTTGCTTAGTTGCGCTGATTCCTGCTAAACTGTTGTACTTTGTGGTCTGTGCACTCCGGGAAGTTTTCTCGTGGCTCAGATCTGGCCCTTTAAACCTTGGGCGCAGACCCAGGCTATTCTGGGTGGTTCCTTCTGGATGATGAAATGGCTTGCCCCGGGCTTGTTAAAGTTTAGATGAGTCAACGTGCTCACTTAGTAGCTAATTAGACACGTTCCTGGGGCGTACTATGCTTATGCGCAAGCGCAATCCTACAGGCTAAGTAGGTAGGATCCGTCTCTTGACCCCAATTTTCTCAATCAAGAGGTGAGAGTGAGTGTTGGAGGACAGAAGAGAGACTGTCACCCAGCAATCACTATATATTACTACTGTTAATCAGTACATAATTAGGCTCTGTGCTGTTTAGTAAAGAGAGTTAGGGGAAATTAGTGGGATCCTGGTGTCTGGAGAGGAATGAGTGTTAGGGACTTCTTGGGCAGATAGAGTTTCTGTGTGCATTGTGTGCGAGAAGGAGTTTTGTTCCAGACATGGAGGTGACAAGCCTAGAAGGGCGGGAGGTGACCAAGGGATATGACAAGTACCTTAGTCGTGAGTTCGAAGTTTGTCTTGAGAGGCATGGGAAGCTATTTTCTTCAGGGGAATGAAAAGTAATTTGGGTCTCTCCAAGGCCACAGACTTTCAGGATTAGAAGATGTGGAGGGAAGGTTTGGGATTAGAGACCAGCTAAGCAACCTGAACAGCTTTCCAGACAGTCATGGTGACTCAGTGGCTCAGGGAGCTGGAAGAGATCAGACCGGATGTGGGTCAACAGTGAGGCGCAGGCTCACTGTGTTGGTCTGGTTCTTACAGCAGGGATTCAGTAGGAGATATCTACTCTGTGGGTCTGGCTGCTGCAGGCTCCCGAGGGAGACAAGGGATACCTTGGATTTGGGAATGAGATGGGTTTGTAACCTGTATTCTTCATGTTGCAAGTTAAAAATAAGAAAAAACGTTGTAAATTACTGTCTTAACAAGGAAATGGGTGACTGATGGAACGGCTCTGTAACATAAGAGCTGGCTTGTTGGGGTATCTGTTCCCGCCCGGTACCCCACAGCCGGCTAGTCCCAGAGAAAATCAATCACACAGAGATCTCTATAAATTATAAAGCTGATTGGCCCATTAGGTCAGGCTACTTATTAGCTCTTATAACTTATGTTACCCCATTATCCATATCTACGTTAGCACATGGCTCAGTACCTTTTCCAGTGGGGCAGCTTACATCTTTCCTCTCCGGTGGTCTGGGCAGAACTGCGGAGGGAGCTTCCTGCTTTCTAGAATACTCCCAGTCTCTTTGCTCCACCTCTACTTCCTGTCTGGCTTTCCTGCCTATACTGCCTGCCTGGCCAATCAGCGTTTTATTAAAATATGATTGACAGAATACAGATAATTCTCCCACACCACGGCTCGGCAATGCCGCAGAAGACCTGGGTTCATTCCACCTCTCTGTTGTCCTGCGTGCTCACAACAGTTCTAGGCGTCACATCTGAGTCAAGACAGTATTCACTCTTCCTTCAGATGAGACCACAGCAGGCCTATGTCCCTCTTGTTCAGTTGCCTCTGAGTCCATAATGATCAGTGTCCCTGTACCTGGTGCTCCTCCATCAACAACAGAAGGAAACAGAAAGCCAGGAAGTCCTTGATTTAGATGGAGGAGGAGGCGGGGGGGGGGGGGGGGGGGGGGGGGGCGCTGAGCGCTGGCAGGAGCTGGGCAACTAACATTCTTGTGCACAGCTAATGGTGGTGTAACCACTGTGGAAAACTCTCAGCAACCCCTTGTGCTCATCACCCCTGTGCTGTGTCTAGATTCTCCACCGCTGTGGACCGTCTGGGTCTGCCCGAGGACCTGCACAAGACTGTCTGTAGCAGAGAAACCCCTGGTTTAACTGGTCTAGAAACAAGGTAGTGTCCATCCACAGGAGAATGGGCCGATCCGTGGTGCAGCGCTCAGTCTGGGGGTAATGTTTGACACTTGGTAGCCACAGCTTCTGGATGGGAGGTTCAAAATGTTTTCTAAAACATTTAGAAGAGGAAAATTACCCCGACACTGACCATGTACAGGCGTTCTTGTCGTCAGTCCCGAAGGAAACATCGTGGAACGATTGCTTATGTGGCTCTTAGGGGTTTTAGCACAACCATCTAGAGCTGGGAGGATGTGTGTGGGTTACCTGGAAATGCTGCATCGTTTTATGCGAGAAACTGGGCATCCTCATATTTGGGGACTTTGGAACCAATCCCCTCTGAATTTTGAGGGGCACGCGTATTTTATACAGAAATGTGACTAACTACTGACTTATGAAACACTACAGATTATTCTGACCTACAGGCGGTGGGTTAAAAGGAGCCAGAGCCCAAACCAATGCAAACAGCATGATCCCGTTGGTCTAGTTCAAAGGCAGGTGAAACTGGTCTATGGTGATAGCAATCAGATCAGTGGTTTCAGAGGGTCAGGAGAGGAAGGGAAGGTGCAATGACTTGGCTCAGGTAGGGGAAACCCCTAACAAGTTGGTCCTAAAGCCAGGAAACTCTATATAGGTTATTCCTCAAGAAAAACAAAATAGGAATATTTTAAAAGACCCCAGGCACGGCTCAGAAAGTATGTTTCTGGTACTTTTGTGGCAGGCCTGGGACTGGCAAAGATCTAGTGATCAACTTTCTTATGTGAGCTCTGCAAAGCTTTCGAAGCAGGCGGGGCTTCTGAGCCCTGCTCACTAACCCGGTGCCTGCCCCATCCTCAGGCTTGCTCCACTCGGGGTCCTGTGATTTCGAATGACCCAGAAGCCCTTTCTGCCCTAAAATTTGGCCAAACCTACCATGACTTCATGCCGGGGCCTCCCAAATTGTCCCTGCCCACCTGACCCTCCCTCCCAGGACTCCGGAGTGCTGTCTTCACCTCTGCTCCCTCTGAAACGGTCTTTCCTTTGGGACCCCTGCCCTCTTTGTACCTTTTCGCCTTCACTGCCCAAGTTTGGTCCTCGTCCCCACCCTTCCTCCCTGGGGCTTGCACTGGCCTCTGTGTTCTGGCTCCTGTCACCCAGCATGGTCCTTGGGATTGTTAGTTTTGTAAACGTGACCTAGAGTCACCTGGAGAGAATGCCACTGAGGGACTATCTAGATCAGGCTGGCTCATACAAAGTCTGTGGAAGCTGATCTTCATTGCCTCAATTAATATGGGAAGACCTGACCTGAAAGTTGACAGCACCATTCTCTGGTTTTGGAGCCTGGACTGTTGTATAAGTAGAGAAAGTGAGGTGAACACTACACTTGTGTGCATTTATTTCTCTCTGGTGTGAGTGTGGTGTGAGCAGTTGCCTCAAGTTCTTGTTACTTTGACTTCTCTGCATTGATAGATCATAACCTGGGATTGTAAGTCACATCTCCCTTGAGTAGATAGATCTGTTATTTTTTGGTATTTGTTTGTTTGTTTTTTGGTCTTTTGTCTTTTTTTTTTAAACCACAATGGTAAACAGAGTCCCAGGCATCCTTCACACAGCAGCCAGAGCTGTCCTGCTAAGATGACCCTGTACTCTTCCTCTGGAGGTGGTGTCCCTTTCCTCTGTAGTCACCTGTCAAGGTCCTCTCTACCAGCCATCAAAGCCCCAAGGCCACTGGTACCTCCCCCACCAAGCTTCTGCCTTCAGTCAGCAAATGCTGACCCACTGGGCTCCCACAGGACTCCAAGCACCGCGTAGTGAGCGGTGGGGAGGACAGCACCCCGCCCCGTGGCCTGATTAGATGGCGTTAGTGCAGGGTCAGGGCAGACTCACTTCCCCTGCCAGGTGACCCCAGTACAGCGTCATGACCAGCAGCAACTTAGGAAGACTTTGTTTTGGCTTCTGGTTAGGGCAGGGGAGGTGGGGGTTAGGGTGGGAGATGGTGGTGGTAGCTAGAGTCCAGAATGGCCGGGAAGGCATGGCAACAGGAACGGGAAGCTGAGAGATCACATCTCAACCACTCATAGGAAACAGAGCATAAACTGGAACTTGGGCTAGGCTGTAAACGGTCAGCATCCATCCGCCCTCATTGATGCACTTCCTCCAGGAAGACTCACGTCCTAAAAGTTCCAAAACTCCCCCAAACAGTGCCAAGCGTTTAATACATGAGCCTAGGGAGATCCTTCTCATCAAAGTCCAGCAACAGGGCAGTTGTGGGCAGGCAGAAGGAGAAGGCAGTGAGTGGTGGATGGTGTGTAATAGGCATACATTATATTGGTAGACTCACATGCTGAGAAGCTGGTTCTGAAAGTGCCCCCCCCCCCCCGTTTCAGACCCAAGAATGTTTCTGTTAACTGTGTTCCAAGAATCCTCGTCTAGAGATGGCCAGGCCCTTTAACTGACAGAACAATGGAGCAGCCGAGTCAAAACTCTGTTCTTGAGAACAGCTGGAAAAGTAACCATTTCCACCCTGCCGGGGTGGTGCATGCTTTTAATCCCAGCACTCTGGAGGCAAAGGCAGGTGAATCTCCCAGAGTTTGAGGCCAACCTGGTCTATAAGAGCTAGTTCCGGGGAGGGGGGAGCCTGGAGAGATGGCTCAGTGGTTAAGAGCATTGCCTGCTCTTCCAAAGGTCTTGAGTTCAATTTCCAGCAACCATATGGTGGCTCACAACCATCTGTAATGAGATCTGGTGCCCTCTTCTGGCCTGCAGGCACACATGTAGGCAGATATTGCATGCATAATAAATGAATAAATATTAAAAAAAAAAAGAGCTAGTTCCAGGACAGGCTCCAAAGCTACACAGAAAAATCCTGTATTGAAACCACCCCCCCCCAAAAAAAAGAAATGAAAAAAAGAAAAGTAACTATTTCCAACAGTTTACCCCATGATGAAGAAAGCTCAGCAGAGAGAAGTCCCAGCCGAACGCCCATCCCCTACACGTAGCTTTCTGCTGAATGCTTTGACAGCTAGCTGGACCTACTGGTTATGGAAGATCATTCTCCGGACCACATGGAGCACCAACGAAAGACTAAATTCCACTTTTTTTTGGCTGTTGTTGTTTTTTCTGGGCTGTTTATTTTGAGACTGACCTGGAATTCGCTGGCTAGCCCAGGTTAGCTTCAAACTTCTGCCTCAGCCTCCTGAGTGCTAGCGAATCTCACCGCGCTCAGCTTCCCCCCTTTTTAATGATCCCCAGTCCCTACTTAGCTGGTAACTAGAGTCATAGAAGTCTGTTAAAACCGCGGGGCAGGTTTGAGGCCCAGTGACTAATCCTCAGGGAACTTACGTCACAGATGGGAGACCGGAGAGTAAAATCAGGGTGTCTACCTTCCTATACCAACGCTGCTACCCAGCTCTGGTTTCTGAAAGTTAGCGTGATTTTCTTACCAAGAACCAGATCCAGGAAAATGGACCTGTAGTGGAACACTAACGTTAAAAGCACCAAAGCAGCCATGTGACATCAACTGATTTAAAATGGAGCCAGAAGTTTTACCAAGGTGATTAAAGATGTAAGTTCTGGAAAAGAGGCTGCAATTAGCGTTACAGCTTACTGCCGTTGCTTACTTACCAGCTGGGCATCCTCAAACACACTAATTGACAGCCCCGTGACTTGTTTTCCCCACCTGTAAAGTGGGACGAAAACATTAGCCCTCAGCCGATACAGTCTTTGGTGAAGACTCGGTGAGCTCATATCAAGAGTTCAGGGCAGCGCCGGTCAGCTGTTACTGCGAAGGATTATGAAGCCGGCCACTACCTCGCTACCGTTGGCCACGCTGAGGAAGCCTAGCAGAGAAGGCCCCTGTTTTAAGTCTGCTTTCTATTGCTGTCACTGAGTACCTGGGACTCGTGACTTATCAAAGAAAGAGGTTTATCTGGCCCATGGATCCCAGAGCTGGCGTCTGTTGGCATGTGGAAAGGACCTTCTTTCTGGATCATAATGAGGGAGGAAGGCAGCGTTGCGGGAGACTGAGCTAGCTAGTCAAGGTTTCTTTTCATGTTCTTAGCCAGAAATGGCACCATGAGGGCCTACCTCTTGAAACCTCATTTGAGTTTAATGACTTCCCCAAACCTTGGTCCCATGAATTCACCAGATAACTTTTGAGTGTAGCATTTAGGTTTTGTCCACAAGTGATCTTTAGGGACACATATGGAGTAGCCCTTCCCAGAGCTGGCCTCTACTTTCAGTGGGGGTGGTTCCTTCCCTCAGTCTTAGGGCTCTCTTAGTTTGGGAATCTAGAAGGATTATTTTAGCCAAGTCTATGGTGACACCTAGTGGTAAAGTCTGGAACTGCCTGACTTTTTAAAAACTATCTCCTCTAAGATGTTACTGTGTCCCAGACACTAAAATGAAATTTGTTAGCTAACTTTCAACATAACCCTGTAACATATAGACTATTATTTTGTTTATTTTACACAAGATGAAATGGGCTCGGGAAGGTGGAATCCCTTGGCTGGGGCTGCACAGCTACAGGTGGTGGCTAGACTTGAATTCAGGCCATATGGGCTTGAAGTCTAAATCCCTAGACCCTAGTTCCTCTATGTCAGACCATTTGGAGACCGTGGGGTTCACCCTTGCCCTCACACAAAACATAAATATACAGTCTGTGGGGGGGGGGAATGAGCTAAGGGCTAAGGATCTACCTTGGTCTTGCAAAGATTGTGTTGAAGTGGGAACACCCACCCACTGTGTGGGGCTCTAGTCCCTGGCCGGGATCCCGGACTGTGTGAATGAGGAAAGAGAGCCGGAAACAGCCTGTGTTCACCCTCTCTGTGTCCTGATGAGCTGTGATGTGATCTGGTCCTTCAAATTCTTGCTGCCTTGACTTCCTGCTCAGATGGTCCTGTGCTTCTAAACTTGAGCCAAAATAAACCCTTCGTCCCTTATGTTGCTTTCGTCAGAGTGTTTTGTTCTTTTTAAAATAAATTACTTGTATTTGTGTGTGTGTGTGTGTGTGTGTGTGTGTGTGTGTGTGTGTGTGTAGAGGTGTGTGTGAGAGAGCATTGTGTGAATGTACAAGCATGTGTACACAAACTGGGAGAGGGGTCAGGTGTCTTCTTTCACTCTCTGCCTAGGTTGCTGGCCCTAGAACTCCCCAGAGGGAATGGATGGGCTTTCTAGGTGTCTTCATGAAGGAGGTCTGGGAAGAAGGAAAGGTGAGAACCGGGTCTTTGGTGGTCTCTTTTTGTGATTAGTGTCCCTTCAACCCTTCATCCCACCATAGCCCACGGTTACTGCGCAGCCAAAGATGACCATGAACCCCTGAGTCTCCTACCCACTCCTCCTGAGAACAGGGACCACAGGTGTGTGCCGCCATGACAGGCACAAACTCATAGGGAACTAATTCTCAGTGTCGTCGTCTATCAGAGGAGAGGGTGTCTGTCTTTTCAGAGCTCCAGGCTCATGCTGACTGCCTGTCTTGCCCCTTCCCTCAGTATCTGCTGGTCTCTCAGTGATAACAGCGCCGAAGCCAAGAGCAGATCCTTAGCAACCGCCTCACCTATCCATCCACACCACTCTCCCTCCCTGGTGTCCTAGGTGTCAGTCTCTCTGTTTGCAGGCGAAACACCTGGAGTTGTCCTTGTCCCACCCCACCCCTCCCCACAACTTGCCAATGTCTAAAACTCAGTGCATAGAAATTGTTTCTCACCAAAATGATCTTCAAATTAAGCACAATCTCAGGCAAGATTTTAAAAGACTTTTCTATAGAAATTGACAATTTAATTACACAATTATATGGGATGTACAGGGATGTAGAGTACAGGTCAATACAAGGGAGGAACCTTACTGTTTATGGCATCAGTTTCCATTGCACAGATTTACTGTTACTCACAGATCTGTGAGTGTGAAGCCATTCTGGTCTACATAGTGAATTCTAGAATAGCCAGAGCTGCATAGGGAGACTCTGTCTACAAACAAACAAACAAAAATGTATTTCTTTTGAGACAAGGTCTCTCTATTATGTAGCTTCTTCCCTGGAGAAGACTGTTTCTCCCACTCCTAGAGTTCCTTAGCTGCCCGTGGTTCTTTGTGTAGAGCTGAGGCCTCATAAACTCTCTTCCCTTCTGTCCACATTACCATGTCTGTTGGTGTCATCCTTGTTCAGGACATGCATGGGCAGCTTGTTGATGAGACTTTATGGCCATCGGTTCTGACATTTCTAGGAGACACAATCTCACAGCCAAATTCCCTTTTCACCTGGTTCCTAAAATCTTTCTGCCCATTCTTCTGCAATGAGTTGTAGTTTTTCTTTTTCTTTTCTGTGTAACAGTCCTGGTTGTCCTGGCCCCAAACTCAAAGAGATCAGCCCGTCTCTGTCTCCCAAGTTCTGGGATTAAAGGTATGCACCACCTGGCTCTGGTTTTCCTTAATGGTCTCCATCTGTTGCAAAGAGCTTCCTTGGTAAAGCGTGAGCGTAAGTGTTACAGCTCTGCTCAGAGACATATCCTGGCAGTGGGGAGCCCAAGAAGACCACAAAGTCCCACCACACAACAAACTTCACACAGGAGATTTACTGGGAGGGAAAATAAACCCCAGGAGAGTGGCTGCCTCTGCTCTAGTGAGAAGCAGCCGAAAACTGGGAAGAAAACAGGGTTATTTAGCATTTCTTGGGTGCTTTCCAGGATGGAGATTTCCAAGGTGAGGATTGGTGGAGTCTGAGCTTGGGCCAAGTTCAGGTATTGGTGGGATTTCAAGTCCTGAGCTTGGGCTTTTTACTCTGTAGGACCATTAAGACAGTTAGAGTGCTCTGTGGGTGGAACCTGGGGGCTGGAGGGCCTCAGGGGAGGGACCTGGCTACTCACATTCCTCAAAGGTTTTGGATTCTCCCATTTTTGTTTACTATTGATAAACAATCAGGGCTAGGGGTTAGTAATTCTGTAATGACAACTGACTAAAATTCTGGTTAGAAATCTTTTGAATCTGTTGTTGAAGAAATCTAGAGACATTTACAAGGCAGGGTATGACTAGTAGGATCAAGGAAAGCAGGAGCAAGGGGGTTCAGAAGGGCAGTATCCAGTTCCACATTAGACTGTCACTGAGTCATCGGCCAGAGGCATTGAGCTGTTTCTTACATTTTTTGGGATCCATCTAGAGTTGTCAGATCTTGTCTTTTACCACACCCGGCTAGTTGCCGCAGAAGCAGCATTCCTCCCTGAGGAAGAGAATAAGACCAACTCCCTCTGCTGTTAGTAAATCTAATCCTCTTTGATTTTGTAGTACTAAGGTGGCCAGTGATTCTATTTGGTAAGATTGGTCTGAGCCACCCCTCTGAGATCCTAGATGATCTTAGATAAAAAATGCTTGTAGATATCTAGGGGGGTAGTCAGTCCCGCCACTCTGGTGGTAACACCAGCGGATACGACCCGGAGAAGAGATAGGATCAGAACTGCTCATTTGTCATACTGTGTCACTATAAACTCTGTGGTGGGAATCGGCAAGGGTTCTTCACCAGGCTCCACCCCTAGCTTTGGAATAAAGGAACACCAGGGCACAAGTCCCAGATCAGCCGGTGGGTGCCACAGAGAATGGAGGTACTGTGAATGTCTGGGCACAGGGGCTGGTAGGATTAGAGTTAAGGCATTGTTGCAGTCTGGGGAATACAGTGTGCCCACAAAGCGTGTTCCTCGGAAGTTAAAGCAGTCTGTGATACCGAAGAGGGAGATGGGGAGAGGTAAGGGGTGGTAATGATATTTGGCTCAGAGCAATTAGCAAGTGGCGAAGTGAGAGAGTCAAGACAACGGGCGAAACCACGGATGATGTTCTTGAGTTTGACCCATGAGGGGCACACAACCAGAACTCTCCAGAGCTGCCAGGCAGAGTATCATTCAGCAGTTGATATGTAATTAGGAGAGCCCAGATTTGTCCCATGATCTTTGCAGACCCAATATGGGTGACATCTTTAAGTTTCTGGATACTTTTCAGGGGAATATTCTTTTTGGTCATAGAGGAAGTAAGAGAAAGGTGGATAAGGGAGATGTAAGAGACTGAATCAGCCTTTGACAGCCCAATAGAGAGCAGCTTCCTGATCCTATTAGGATGGTTGTTGGTCCGTGGCTTAGGCTGGAAGGGTCTATGCTTCAATCATTGTGGTATCCAGAATCACTATATTGTTCAAAAGAATTTCATACCCCGCTTTTCTCACCTTCATGTAGGAAGGAGCTGCTATCTGTGCACCAAGTATCGCTGCCTTGAGGTAGATCTCCCTGTGTATATACACACGATGATGGAATAACTCTTTTAGGGTCCTGATACAAGAGAGAGATGGGGAGCATTCCGGGATGGGTCGAGGAGGAGCTCTGCAATGTTAAGAGGTGAGCAAGGCTGGAGGGTAAGAGTTATGTCCTCTACCAATGCTTCCTGAAGAGAGAAAACTTGGGAAGGGGGTAGTGTTTGAAGACCCTTGTATGTTAGATATTGGGACAGGTGCTGAGGAGAAAAGACAGTTACAGGTGACCCAAAGGTGAACTTCTTTGATTTGCATAGAAGTTTGGCTGTGGCCAGAGGTACATTCTTGTATATAATGCATGTAGACGTAGCTTTAATACCTTATTGAACAAACATTGTTTTTAAATCCTATCTTTTGTAAACTGAATCCAGTGACCAGAAATCCCAGAGATAAATTCTCAGCTCTGGCCATCAAAGCAGCCAAGGCAAGCAGCATTAGTAGTGGTGACCAGTCCTGGTAGTGGCAGAGAAAGCAAAAACAAAACCAATAAACACAAAACATAGAAAGCTCACACACTCAAAGATGAGCTATAAACAAAACATGTGGTAGTTATCATCGCTCATACATTCAAACAGGCCAGACAGAGTGCTATCTCAGCTTCCATGATGACAATGAAAATTACACATACACCAGAAAATAGGTCCATGTGCACACAGAAAACAGACAGACAAAACTTTCCAAACAACCAGAATCAGGTGGGCAAGGTATGTCTCTCTTTTTGCCCTGGATGGAAACAAAGGGGTTTTGTAATTGGATGAGAGGGGACTAATGTTTGGCTATGGAGGGGTTTTGAGTGTCCCATACCTGGGGATCTACCTGAGAAGCTGGTAAGAGAGAAGGTATGTCAGATTGTGTGGTTTGGAGGAGAAAGAGGAGGGGGGCTGGTGAAGCTGGGGTCAGGGGGAAATGGGGGGAGAAACAGAGGCTCTTACTTTAGCTAGGAGATCCCTTCCCAGCAAGGAGATGGGACAGGCTAAGTGGTAGGGTTTGGTGAGGCTGGTAAGGCTGTCATCCTATTCTGACAAGACAGAATGAGGACAGGTGGATTCCTAAAACTCCATCAGGACCACAAAAGTGGCCCCAGTGCCCAGAAGAAAAGAGATGGGTCACCTTGATATTATGATGACTACCTGAGGCTTCCCGTTGAAGATGGCAGCGGTTGAGCCAAGGGACCCCAGGCCCCCTCAGTTATCCATGGCCAGACCTAGGGAGTCAGCTGAAGAGAGATCCGGGCTTGAAGTTCTTACACCGTGATGACATGAGGACAATCAGCATCTCAGTGTCTCTCTTGATGGCACCGTGGACAGGGGCAGAATGGTTTGCAAGGGTTTGGGCAGACCTGGGTCTAGCAACCCTTCTGAATGCATCTGAAACAGGGACCTGGAGGTTCTTGGGCTTTGAGAGTCTGGGCAACTGCAATGGCCGTATGAAAGACCATAGCCAATATCAGGGAATTTTGTTTTTAATCTCTCCTATAGTATACTTTGAAGGCCACTGCTAAGCCTGTGGAGTCAGGGGTCCTTTCTCCAGACCTAAGTTTGGCCCTAATATCAGGGAAACTCTGGGAGAAGAAATAGATCCCAAGAAGTTGGTTTCCACCTGGGATCTCAGGATGCAGATTGGTAAGTATATTGTAAGAGGGCCTTTGTAAGGTCGTATAGGGATTTAGACAGGTTTTCATGTTTGTCCTGGAAGACTTCTTGGATTTTTTTCAAACTTTACTGCTTTAAGGGTGGCTTTGTAGAGACCATTCAGGAGGCAAGTTATAAATTGAATGCTAGCAAGGATGCCCCCTGTAGTATTCTAGTTATATTCAGGGTCCCAGTCATGGACTGCCTCAGCCCTGGCTGGGTGGGTAACATTAGTTTGGTGGACTTGGTCTGCATGCACCCTAGCATATTTCCATACTTGCCAGCACTCTTCAGTGAGAAACCTATAGACATCATGGAAGGTGAGGTTGTAAGATTGGGTAGCATACTAGAATTCTTTACTAAAGGTAGAAGAATTAGCAGTGTAGAAACCCAATCTCTTTTCTATTTGAGAGAGTTTACTTAATGAGAAGAGAAAATGGTAGCTGGTTTAGGCTAGGTAGGGGGAGTGAAGTGGAGCAGGAAGAATAAGGGCTTCCGGTGGGCTGAAAGTGGACATCTGAGTGAAAGTGTCACTGAGGAAGGAGAAAGGGAGACCGTAGAGGCCAGAGAGGGAAAGAAGGGTTGAGGCTGGTAATGAGGCTCATTAGCATGTTCAAAACAGTGAAAGAATCGTCTGGTTTGGGTTTCATAGCTAGGAGGAGTGGTTTTTCCTTGGTTGGTTTATACCATGTCGTGACTTTTAATCAAGATGGGAGTGAAGTCACATGACAAAAATCCATCCTTTCCTACCCTAGCAAAGACGGCTGTCAGTCACGTAACTGTCTCCATGCCTCTAGGGGCAACAGCTAAGATGATGCAAGCCATACGTTTCCTTTAAGATTAACTATGTATAAACTTTTAACTATCAACCCTGTGTTATGAGTTTGAAGTTAACCCTTTTGTTACAGATGTTATACCTTTTCATTTGTTTGCTTGTTTTGTTTTTCGAGACATGGTTTCTCTGTGTATCTCTGGCTGTCCTGGAACTCACTCTGTAGACCAGGCTGGTCTTGAGCTTACAGAGATCCACCTGCCTCTGCCTCCCTGAGTACTGGGATTAAAGGTGTTTGCCCCCATAGCCCACCCAATTGATGTTATATGTTTTTAATTATATCTAATATGCTTACAAATCTTTTTTTTGTTTTTTTTGTTTTGTTTTTGTTTTTTAAGTAAATTTTATTAAATTATAAAAGTTTCCATTTCCGCCCCCCCCTCCCAACACCCTCCCACTCCCCCTATGCTTACAAATCTTGAGGTAAGATTTATAACTTATCAAGTTTTAAAAAGTTAAACCAGGACCAAAGGAGTATGAGATGAGTAGCAATAGTCCTCATTAGAAACAGTCTGTCCCTTTAATTAATTTTTGAGGATTTTATCTAATTATTCTTTATTAACAAAAACTTGGGAGCCATATATTGGGGTAAGAACTTGAATGATCAGAGAAGTGGCCAATAAGAGACCAATGACCTCCTCTCTCTCTTGTTCTTGGATCCAAAAAGGGTCAAGACCCTCTCTAAGCCCTGCTCTACTACTTTCTGTGTCTATCTGTCTTCAGTCCTCCAAAACCTCTGTGGTTCATTTTGGTCAGCTAGTAGCTGGCTCTGCCCTCTGATTCAAGGCAAATTTTATTGAGCATCAGAATGCAATCACAGTATCACATAACATTTTCCCGTTTTGTCTAAATAAAAATGGAGGTTTTTAACTCTGATGTAGAAAAACCATACATAATTTAAAAAAAAGTAACAGTTACATTCACAATGCCCAGTCCATTTGCATTTGGCAAATTCAGAGAAAATGCTCCATTATCTATCCTAGTTTGGTGAGTCCAAAATTTTGTACCTAATTCACTTTCTATTCTAACTTGTACTATCAACCTAAAGCTATTTTTTAAGACCTCAAAACATTTTCTTAAACAATTTAAGCTTTTATATCTCTCAGTCTTATAAACTTTAAATCTCTTATATAACTTTCTTTTTTGAATCTGGTAACAAGAAAAACTGTTAACTATAACTATCTAGTCTTCAATTCTGTCAGGGATCTAAGAAGGACATACTCTTACCTGAGTAAACAGGAAGTTCAGAACAAACAACTTCCAAAACTATAGAAATGACAGAAACAGTGGCTGCCTGGAAAGTCCCCAAGGTTCCACTGTAATGTTGGGACACCCGTCTTTGGCCTACAGGCCTATAATATCTGACAAACTTTTCTGTGAAGAAGGAAATTTGAAGGACTATCCTACCTTGTACTGACAAAGTTCAGCAGTCACTTTCTTTTATGTCCTATTTGTTCAATTTGAACAGTATACTGTCAAGTGCGGACCTGGTGCCTCTTTTGTGAAGCGGCAGCTGAGGAGACTCTGGCGTTTGCCATGGCCAATGAGAAACCCAAGGAAGGAGTCAAGACCGAGAACAATGACCATATTAATTTGAAGGTGGCAGGGCAGCATGGCTCTGTGGTGCAGTTTAAAATTAAGAGGCATACACTACTTAGTAAACTAATGAAAGCCTATCGTGAATGACAGGGTTTGTCAATGAGGCAGATCAGATTCTGGTTTGATGGACAGCCAATCAATGAAACAGACACACCTGCACAGTTGGAAATGGAGGATGAAGGTACGATTGATGTGTTCCAGCAGCAGACAGGAGGTGTCTACTAAAAAGGGAACCTGCTACTTTACTCCAGAATTTTGTTATAGACCAAGAATACATTCGCAATTAGAAAGCCGCAATTTGGTTCCACCACATCCTGACTACTACAGGATGTAGTATAGTTTATAGTATAGTTTTCTCTATTTCACTTCCCTGTCCCCATTTCTTTATTGCACATAAAGTAACTGGTGTATGTGCACAAGCATATTGCGCTTTTTTTCTTTCTTCTTTTTTAAACTAAATGGCCAGTGTTCTGTTTTGATTGGCATCAGATGGAGGTGGTCAAGGGAAAGTAAAAATACCCCCCTCCTCCATTAGTGGCATGCTCATTCAGCTCTTGTCTTTATATTCCAGGAAGTTATTTTGCTCTCAATATTTTAACAAAAGAACCCAACCACAAAATCCTTGCACACCTTGTTCGATTGGAGAATTTTAATGTTTTTCATTTATCATTGTAAAACCAAGGACAATTTTATAACTTTTTTGTATGTCGCTGTTACATGCAGGGCAATCTGTCTTTAAGTAGGGATAAATTACTCTTGAACAAAATGATCCTAGGTAGTTTTCCCTTCAAGTCAAGCGTTTTGTTGTTTAAATAAACTTCTTGTTTAAAAACAAAACAAAACAAAAAAACCAAAACAAACAGTATACTGTCAGCAATCAAAGCAAGGGCAGCTTCTTGCCCAGTGGATAACTGCCACAAAGAGAGCAAACTCCATATGGAGATTCTTCAATGCCCATCATCTTCTCTGAAGTAGATTGGTGCTGCCAGGAGCAGACATGTCTCATAAAAAGCAAACTTTATGTTCTTACCACTTCTTAAATGCCATATTATGTAGATTTCGGAAGTATTTGAAGACCACCTGGATATCTAAAATATATCTCTTTTTGACTTTGAAAACATACTTAATGTGGTCACAAATTTGATTGTTATAGATGACTAACTACTAACCTAGATTCTTAATTATCTTAAACAGTTTGTATAATAGCCTTTAAGGTCTAGAAGTTTACATTACATTTTAAAATGAGCTGCATATATAGAATCTCTTAAATAAGAATAGAAACATATTTACATTGTATCCTAACAAAAATAACCTTACATTTGTATCAATACACAAAAATTCATATCAAGGTAAAATATTTAAGACTAATACTTACTTTTTTAGTTTAAAAGTAGATTCAATAAGCAAGGTGGCAAACCTAGTAGCAGCAGCCTGATGAAGGGTCCAGGGAAAGCCCACAACCCATTGGGAAAAGGATTCAGGGAGCCAGGGAATGTGTGGAATCAGAACACGTGATAGTAGGAAGTAAAAGCCCAGAGCTGCCTGAAGGCAGAGCTGGCTAGTGATGGGCAGCTAAGTCTGGAGACATTTGGAGCCCAGGCACTTGTGGAGTCTGGGGCCTGTGGAGTTTGGGTAGCAGCTGGAGGCTTTTGTAGAGGCTGCAACAGAAAAATCCCAGACTTGGCTCAGAGGGCTTTGGGCAAGGCAGGAGAAGCCAGCCAGCTCTGGCAGCAGTAGCAGCTGCACTTGTTACTGGCAGTTGCGGTGGCTGCAAAGCCGGAGGGAAGCAGTTATCTCGTGCTTTCATACCCCATGTTGAACACCAGGTGATGTGTTTATCTAATTATTCTTTATCAATAAAAAAAAAACAGGAGTCAGATATCGGGATAAGCACCTGAATGAACAGAGAAGTGGAGAAGTCACCACCCATCTCCTCTCTCTCTCTTCTGTTCCAAAATCCAAAAGGTTTGAGATCTTCCCTCAGGCCTGCCTAACTACTTCCTGTGTCCTCAATCTGAGATCTCTATGGTTAATTTTAGCCAGTTAGTGGCTAGCTCAACCCTCTGACTCTAAGCAAGCTTCATTGTCAGAATACAATCAAAATATCACGTAAGAGTGTCTTTTCACAGCAACTGAAACCCTAATTAAAGATTGTGTCTGGGGGTACCCCCACCTCCAAGAGTACTAGAGGGGTGCTAGGCACTCAACAGTTACTTCCCTGGACTCAGGGAAACATTTACACTGACCAAATGGAAAACTTACTTAATTGCCACTGGTGGATGGGGGGCTGAGCAAGCAGTGAGCTGGAAGGTTAGTGTTGTGGGTAGTCTGGAGATGAAGGATAGGGTCCCCATGCAACTTAGACCCCAAGGGGGATGTACCACCAGAAGAGCCTATCCAAGTCACAGCACCAATGTAAGTGTTACATTGGATGGAAAGGAATCCTGGAAGTGGAGCGTAGCAGGATTTTTCTTTCAGCTGCCAGCTCACAAAAAATGACATGAAGACTTAACTATTAACTGTGAAATCTTGGCCTGTAGCTTAGACTTGTCTCACTAGTTCTTATAACTTAATTAACCCATTTATATTAATCCATGTTTCTCCTCATTGCTTTTTTTTAAAGTTTATCATTCATTGGGAAACACACTTGATTTTCTTTTTTTTTAATATTTATTTATTATGTATACAATATTCTGTCTGTGTGTATGACTGCAGGCCAGAAGAGGGCACCAGACCTTCTTACAGATGGTTGTGTGCCACCATGTGGTTGCTGGGAATTGAACTCAGGACCTTTGGAAGAGCAAGCAATGCTCTTAACCATTGAGCCATCTCTCCAGCCCTCCTCATGGCTTTTTACCTCTCTTCCATCTTGTACCTCTTATTCCTTTCTGCCTTCTCTGGTATCTTTCCTCTTCTCTCTCTCTGCCAAGAAGTCCTGCCTAACCTCTTTCTGCCTATTGGCCATTCAGCTCTTTACTAGACCTTCACAAAGGCACATCTTCACAGTGTACATAAAGATTATTCCACAACAGCGGGGAGCCAAGGAATACCAGAAAGTTACACATCACAACAAATCCCACACAAGAGATTTACTGGGAGAGAAAAAAACCCAGGAGGATGGGTGCTGCTGCCCAGGTAAGAAGCATCACAGAACTGAGTAGAAGACAAGGTTATATGGCATTTCTTGGGGGTGGAGATTTTCAGGGTGGAGCTTTCCAGGGTGGGAATTGGTGGGATTTCAAGTCCTGATCTTGGACTTTTTACTCTGTAGAGCAGGGTCTCAGACTGGTCATGAGAACAGTTAGAGTTTTCTGTGGGTGGAACCTTTCAGTTGGAGGTCCTCAGGGAAGGGACCTGGCCGCTAGCGCTCCTCCAGGGGCACAGTAAGGACTACTGGGGAATATTACTTTACACTGTGTGAATATATGCCACTGCGATTGGTTTAATAAAGTAGCAGATTGACCAATAGCTGAACAGGATAAAATTAGGCAGGAGAGCTAAACTGAGAAGGCTGGGAGGAAGAAGGGCAGTCAGACGAGTCACCAGCAGACACAGAGGAAGAAGAAGATAAACATGCCATGCGGAAGGAAGGTACCGTTACATGGCAGAGGGTAGATAAAAATTATGGGTTAATTTAAAATGTAAGAGCTTGTCATTAATGATCCTGAACTATCAGCTAAGCATTATATAAGCGTCGGTGTGGTTACTTGGGACTGGCAGTTAGGAAAGAAAAGTCTGCCTACAGATAATGTTCCAACATGGAGCCAGAATTTTCACATAAGACCTGACAAAGCTTTAAAAAGGATTCTGAGCACACAAGATGGAGTCAAGAGTGGCTTCTTGGTATTCGACTTTTCTCAGGTAGACTCTGTTTGCTGTGACAAGGAGAGGCATGGCTCCTGTAAGAGATAGCTTCCTGACTCAGTGCTAGCAGTAAAAAACAAGCACAACTCTTTTAGAGGCCCTGTTGCCAAACATTTAAATGGGTCTTAAGAGCAGCAGGCAGTGCACTACTTGGTGGCAGTGTGGACCCAAAAAGTCCCTGGAGTTGGAGCGGTAAACGTGGCTCTTGCCAGCTGGTGCCTCTGCTATGAAGCTCAGCTAGAGGAAACCAAGCGGGTGGAGCCAGCTGCCAAAACAGGGAGAGAGGTTCTAGCAATGCTACTTAGCAGTTTAAAGGCTCATGCAGTCAGAAAAAGATTACAGATACACAGTGAAGACAGATTCAGATGGAAAATGCCTCTAAATGGGTTACAGTGTGTTTAAAAATATACATAGGCTTGGGAGAGAAAAAGAAATGGTATAGACAGTCATAAAAAATATAAATACATTTTTAAAATAGTGAAGTCCTTAAAAATGAAGTAAAGTAAAATAAAAGGAAAAAAGACACATAAAGAAGGAAAATACAGCCAGGTGGTGGTGGCGCATGCCTTTAATCCCAGTACTTGGGAGGTAGAGGCAGGCAGATCTCTGTGAATTTGAGGCCAGCCTGGTCTACAGAGCAAGTTTCAGGACAGGCTCCAAAGGCTACACAGAGAGACCCTGGTGTGGGAGAATTGTCTGTATTCTGTCAATCATATTTTAAAACGCTGATTGGCCAGGCAGGCAGTATAGGCAGGAAAGCCAGACAGGAAGTACGGGTGGAGCAAAGAGACTGGGAGTATTCTGGAAGCAGAAGCTCCCTCCGTCATTCCTGCGCAGACCACAGAGAAGCAAGATGTAACCTGCCCCGCTGGAAAAGGTACTGAGCCACATGGCTAACATAGATAAGGATAATGGGGTAACATAAGTTATAAGAGCTAATAAGTAACCTGACCTAATGGGCCAATCAGCTTTATAACTTATAGAGATCTCTGTGTGATTGATTTTCTCTGGGACTTGCCGGATGTGGGGTACTGGGAGGGACAGATACCCCAAACAAGCCAGCCCTCATGTTACAAGACCCTGTCTCAAACAAACAAACAAACAAACAAACAAACAAACAAACAAGATGGAAAATGCACAGAGGGTCTGCCTGTATGTTATTGTGTTGTCTTTAAACTTTGTAGCTGCTAAGAGACGCTGGATTATAAAAACTACTGTTAAACCAATCTTTATTTTTCAAAAATGTCTTAACTTTAAAAAAAAAAATAAAAAAGTGTTACTTTGGGGAAGAGGTTTTGCTTTTATTTCCATAGGAAACGAGAGGCTGTGGACTCATTCCAAGCTGATATGGATCAGGTTTGATTGGGGAAGAACCCCTAAAAATTCTGGCTGCAGACATAACAAAATAAACATAAAGAACTACCAGACATGTGATGTATATTTTACCTGCTTAAACAAAACAAAAGTTCATTTTTGGCTGATTTGTGTACAGTGCGGTCTATACTTATATTAATGCCGATATGTATGTTTCCTGTAAAAGTTTATATATTTTCAGAGCAAGGGCACAAAACACCAATAAAAATGGATGGCCCAGGTGATCCAGCATCCAGAACAGCTTCAAGGCTGCTGACTAAGTTGATTCAGCCTCAAAAAATATTCCAGCCAAGACTTAACAATTATCCTGACTTTTCTCAAGATTCCCCAAAGTTGATAGTACCCCCAGACAACAGGAAACAATCTATAGAAAACAATGCCCACATTCCCAAAAGATGGGTTATGGATGTTTATTATCACCTAAGGGGAATTGATTACAAATTGTTATTGGTAATGGTCATAAAAAAAGCTGAACAAAAGAGATTAGATTCAAGGATCTTATTCTGAAAAAAAGGGGAATATAGAAATGATTGGATAAAAGGGTAGATTATTGAATCTACTTTTAAATAAAAAAGCAAATAATAGTCTTAAATATTTACATTGGTATGGATTTTGGTTTACTGAAGCAAATTTAAAGTTATTTTTGCTATGCAATATGTGTGTTTCTACTCTTGTTTGGGATATTGTGCTTGTGCAACTCATTTAAAAGGGAATGTATATTTAGAAATATAGATTAATAGTCACCTATAATAATCAAATTTATAGTCATGTTAGGTATGTTTTCAAGGTCATACACGGATCTATTTAGATAGATAGGTGGTCTTCAAACACTTCTAATACCTATTAAATATGGCATTTTAAATGTTTTAGCAGCGTAAGACTTTTCTAGACAGCAAAACATGTCTGCTCCGGGCAACACCAGTTTACTTTAGAGAGGATGGTGGGCAATGAAGAACCTTCATATGGAGTTTGCTTTCTTTATGGTGAAGGTTAGCTATTTGAGCAAAAAACTGACCTTGCCTCAGTTGTTGACAGTGTAATGTCCAAACTGGACCAGCAGGACACAAAAGAAAGCAA